>NC_083574.1:29682058-29982058 GCF_027579695.1 Neoarius graeffei
GTGTGCAAACACGTGCGTACATGTGTATGTGTGTGTGTGTGTGCACTCACAGTGTACACAATACATTACTTAGCTTTAGTGATTCAGTTCCCTACTTCCTATATAACTTCTGCACAGAGGTGGACAGTAACGAAGTACACTTACTTGAGTACTGTACTTAAGTACACTTTGAGTACCTGTACTTTACTTGAATATTTTTTTTTTGGAAACTTATGACTTTAACTTCACTACATTTGAAAGACAAATATTGTACTTTTTACTCCACTCCATTTCTATCAAGGTCCTCGTTACTATGAAGCAGCTTTGAAAGTGGATGTTTTTTGTTTTCTTTTATAAAACATGATTGGTTTTATCACAGGTGACACTGAGACAGCCTATCAGTAATCACTAGGGTCACACCACGTCCATAGACTGGATAAAATCAAGTTCAATTTCTCAGCAGTATTATTTGAACATGATCAGTTGATGGCAGAATGGAAGGATGCGGTTTTTCTGAAGAATGTACGCACCCATGGCCATACCTAGAACCCATGTTTCAGTTTTCAGAAAGGATTAAAGATTTGTTTATTTTTAAATGTTTGTTTTGTTTGCCTAAAACGAACCACATCACAGCCTACAAAAACTCGCCGCCCAACCCGCAGAAGCATATTGAGGTATATAAACGTTTTATTCCAAGAGAAAGCTTGCAATGAAGTTGTCTGTGCTTTCAGAGTGAGCGATAACGTTGCAATAGCTATGCAGTCTGGTTAGTCAAATGACTTTCTATGGATTTGCCCGCCAAGTTGCTAAAGCCTTGTCCATGGCTAACGTTAACACATAGCTAGTTAACTTGGACACTGTTAATTAGCAAGTAAAAACAGAGTTATGCTAACATGAATAACTTTAGCATAATCTTGCCAAATAAACAGAATGTAGAAATCTTTCTTTTCTAGTAACGTTAGCTACCCAATATGATTTTGAGTTTGAAAAGAGTTTGCTAGCATGTCAGGTGGAGCTTCAGCTCTATGGGTTCTACAAACTAGTCAGAAAATCCAGTTGGTTGCTTCAGAGGCATTAGGTTTTGTAAGCGCTGTGGCAACAGCGCATTGACAAAAAATGTACTTTTAATACTTAAGTATTTTTAAAAGCAAGTACTTCAGTACTTTAACTTAAGTAAACATTTAACTGGAGAACTTTCACTTGTATCGGAGTAACATTTAACCAGTGGGTACCAGTACTTTGACTTAAGTAACAAACTTGGGTATTTTGTCGACCTCTGCTACTGCATAGGGTATGAAATACATGGTGCTTAGTAAAGAGCCATTTGAGACAGAAAGCTCTTCCTGAACAAGTCTCACCTCAGACTCCTGTCATACACTTTAGTGCGGAACACTTCCTCCTGGTCCAGACTGATGGTGCAAAATGTACCAATGTCTCGGAGAAGATTGGATCCAGAACCAACAGCCAGGTTCCGGCCTTCACCTGAAAACCACACACACACACACACACACACACACACACACACACACACGCAAACACTAGTTTAAATAATTGCATATCATGTTTTTCTGTTTTTCTTTTTTTTTTCCTCAAAACTTATACATTTTCCAATTACCGTATTTTCCGGACTATACGTCGCTCCGGAGTTTAAGTCGCATCAGCCAAAAAATGCATTATGAAGACGAAAAAAACATATATACGTCGCACCGGACTATAAGTCGCACTTTTTTGAAGGGTTATTCTATCCATAGAATCTGTGATTGTATCTGATAAGCGGCGCGTGGTTACTGCGCGACTGCATTGTTTATTTAATCAACGAACAGCTGAGCAGTGATAACGCGCCCTTTGCCCTGTAAGTAGCCTAGTCTGATTATTTTAAATATCTACTACTATCTTTAATACTATCACTATCGTTATTACTAATAGCCTATATTATTATTTTTATAACTAATATTAGTAGCCTATTACTGATGCATTAATCAGTTTGCTTTTAGAATATTTTTACCGGTAGGGCTTATTATCGCCCCATGGCTCTTTCATCTTTGTTATTAAAGCTGTAGTCATCATCGAGGAGTGTCATTCTTCATTTTTGTCGAATTTTATTTCATCAAATCAGAGGCCAAGTAGGCTATAGGTATATCATCTCCAAAGACAACCGTCTAGTGAAAAAAAAAACAACAACCGCTTTTAAATCCCCTACTTAAATCCTTAAAAAGAGTAATTTAACTCATGTCTTGTGTGATCTGATCTCCAATGGTGAAATAAACCGGTTGTGATATGAGTAGTCTGTTATTTTAGAAGATAAATTTAATATATAATTTAATATATAGCCTAATAAAAATAATATTTTATAACATATCACGACATATTACTGTCTGTAACTGTTCGTCACTAAAGTGTTTTCTAAGATCATAATGTCTGATATTATTATTATTTTTTTACACACACAATAAGCGCATGTGCGTAAAGTTATAGTAAACCATCCCCCGCCTTTTTTTTTTTTTTTTTTGAGTCGCCGGACCCACCCACCTCCTGTGTTCCGGGACCTCCCACTTCACAAATTAAGCACTGCCTAAAATCACTACATAACTTATTGAAATAACTATAGGCCTATCATTAATAATAAAACACAGGTCAATCAAGTTTATCAAGCTGATGATTTCACTCCAAATCAGCAAATCCATTGAATTCCTCATCCTCGGTGTCGCTTCTGAACAACTCTGCCTCCAGCGGCAGATGAAGCGCCGTTTCCTCTTCTTCTGCGTGGCTGTCGTCAGACTCAGCATCAGCTCCAGTTATTCCGCGGTGAAAAAAAAAAAAAACATATATACGTCGCACCGGAGTATAAGTCGCATGGCCAGCCGAACCATGAAAAAAAGTGCGACTTATAGTCCGAAAAATACGGTAAATACGAAAAGCCACAGGAGGCCATGTGCATGCAATTTAACAAGTTTTGCTCGGATCGTTGTTTCCCAACATCGCACAGACAAGGCTCTAAATTAGGCCACACATACAAGTAATGAAGTTTAATCTGTGTAGCCTCCATGTCACTGTTTATTTAAAAACAGATGTGTTCACAGTTAACCATATGACATGTACTGTAGGCAGGCTTGTAGTACTCAAGTTCAACTCGTGCCCTAATTTTAAGGACTCGTGACTTGACTTGGACTTGAGCACTGATGACTCGGACTCGTGCATTAACTGCATTCGGACTTGTAAACTGGAGATGAGGACTCTGATTTTTTTCTTTATTTTTTGTAACTTGCCATAATAATTTGGCATAAGATATTTATATCTACATTAATTTTTGTACTAACTTCGTGCAAGAGTGTCACACCTGCGCGCCTTTGCGCATGCATCAGATAGACTCTCAGACGTGCTCTGGACAGCGCATGTGCCAAATGGACTCTCGCACGCGCCGTAAACGACTCGCACCTGCACAGGATTAAGGCGCAATCAGCACACCGATATAAAAACTGTGAAAATGCACTTACTTTGCGAAGTATTGAGTTGCTTTGCTGACACATTACTGAGCCTTATTTCCTTGTTTGGTTTCCTGATCCCTGATTTCCTGTTTCTCATCTTTGATTCTGCCGAGTCTACAATAGCCTATTTATGCCTCGCTTGACCTATTGCTTGTTTCACTGTTTTACGATTTTGCCTGCCGTTCTGGATTGTTTACCGTCTTCACTTGCATTAATAAACACACCTTCTGCACTTACATCCGTCTCCCAACCATCTCTGACAGAATACTTCGCACTCCCTGACAAAGAGAATGCACATTCACCTGTTCATACGTCATGTTCAGGAACAAACTAATGTTAATGGCACTAAAACAGCCACCGTCAAATGGTGCGGTTGGAGTCTTGGACTTGACTCGGACTTGAACGCTGGGGACTCGAGACTGGACTCGGACTTGAGGTTTAGTGACTCGACTCCAACACTGTCTGTAGGCCATAACTCTTCAAACTCTCCAAAGATTCCCAAAACAAAAGAACTTCAACATTTCAGTCGCAGCTGGTGGTCAAGTCTTTTGGGGGCACAGTGAAATATATATCACTAACATATAATTTAAAAGTTTATGCATAACTTCTGGCATTTGCATTTGCACCTCATTTTGTCTGAATAACAAACACGGTACATAAAAAAGAAACTCTTTTGTTCAAACAAACAAACAAAACCTCGACTAAACTTATGGTTTTGTCATCTGTCCTTTTGTGTAATTTGTACTTTACAACTTTCAGTTTCTCCTCCAAACAAATAATCTGCTTCGTTCATGTTCATGACACCTGCGACTCAGTCCGTAACATGCCTACTGGTGACGTACTACAGAAACATCACCAAAATATAAGTCCATTACAAGTTCATAGAATATATTAGCCCATTGGTGTTCAAAACTATTGGCAGGTGTGTCATGCTGTGTTATCACATGACTTTTTTTTTTGCTGATTGGCTGCATGAACCTACAGCACTGGGTTCATTTCCATTCGCCCACGACCTTGCTTCAAATCATTTGTGTGTTTTTTAAAATGTTTCCTCACCTCAGATAAGATGATGTGGATGCCCAAAACATGAAACTTTATTTTGATTTTTCTTTTATCTTTGAAAGACGGGGTGCTTAGCCCTGCTAGTCCAATGATACAAGCCACCACTGGATATTTTTGCTAGTGCCACTTGGAAACACGCAAACAAAAGGAACTTTTTCTGAGGCAGAGATTTTGATTTGATTAGCATTAAACCTGCGCTCTTTAATATTTTCGCGATTTTATGTGATTTCTCAGGTAATAATATAACGAATGAACGTACATGCACTTTCATTAAAAAAAAAGAAACCCTTGGGAGTTGGCTAAATGAATTAATTTTCTGATGTGCTTTAACTGCTAGGTTAACATGGGGCGGCCTTGGGCTGAAGTGCCCTTGAGCAAGGTACCTAACCCCCAACTGCTCCCCGGGCGCTGTATAATGACTGCCCACTGCTCTGGGTGTGTGCGCGCGCGTGTGTTCACTGCTTCAGATGGGTTAAATGCAGAGGATGAATATCACTGTGTGCTTGAGTGTGCATGTGACAAATAAAGGCTTCTTCTACTTCTTCTTCTACCCTGTGCCGCACCTCAGTTCCTTTGATCCTCTAGCACGCCTCGATTGGACCCACCATCCCTACCTTTTCACTAAGCACTTAATTAAAGCTAGACTGCCTTTCAGATTTTTTCAAATGTGGGTCATAAAAAGAATTTTCCCTGACACCCAGTTATTTTTGTTTAGTGGACCGAAAGCTACTGAATTCAAATCACAGACTTCCAGTTTTATTATTATTTAAAAAAAATAGAACAATTAATGAATTTAGGGCCATCTAAATTCTCTGCTATTTTTTCGTGCTTCACCATGACCCAATTCAAGACACTATGGCTACGTTTACACTAGACCGTATCTGTCTCGTTTTCTTCGCGGATGCACTGTCCGTTTACATTAACCCCCCTGAAAAAGCGGGGAAACGGGAATCCGCCAGCGTCCACGTATTCAATCTAGATCGTATCAGCTCCGGTGCTGTGTAAACATTGAGAATACGCGAATACGCTGTGCTGAGCTCTAGCTGGCGTCTCATTGGACAACGTCACTGTGACATCCACCTTCCTGATTCGCTGGCGTTGGTCATGTGACGCGACTGCTGAAAAACGGCGCAGACTTCCGCCTTGTATCACCTTTCATTAAAGAGTATAAAAGTATGAAAATACTGCAAATACTGATGCAAATACTGCCCATTGTGTAGTTATGATTGTCTTTAGGCTTGCCATCCTTCCACTTGCAAGTAATAAGTGATATGCGCTGGGATCTCACACACAGCGGCTCAGTCCCGAATCGTGGCTTGTTCACTTCACTCGCGCGCTCTGTGAGCTGCGCAGGGCCGGAGTGCACACCCTCCAGAGGGCACTCGCTGTTCAGGGCGGAGTGATTTGGAGCGCAGGATGCCTGCGGAGCCGAGCGTATCCGCGTATTGGTGTTGCTGTGTGCACGGCTAACGGTTTTAGTGTAAACGCGAATCGTTTTAAGAACGTTAATCTGATGATCCGCTGATTCGACGTAATGTAAACGTAGCCTATGTCATGCATCATGTGGTGGGCTTTCCCTGTTCACATAAGGCATTATGGGATACAAATTTGAAACAGGAGAAAACAATGGAGGACGTGAGTGTGTAAGTGAAATGTGAAAGACCGACTATAGTAACGGAACGCGAGAAGAAAATACATTATGTTGTGAAGAAAAGGAAACGCAGGACCAAACTAATAAATATCGGCAGTCAGCGAGCACCTCGGTGTGATCAACTGTTCGTTTAGTGACAGAATGGTGTAACTGTCAGTGCACGGTCAAAGGTAAACCTGCACATGCGCACACAGACTTCGTCTGTCTGCTTGACTGCGCAAAGCGAGCAATTTCATGCACATTATTTGCTTGGGAATCCCCTCAAATTAAATAACTTCCCAGCCACAGAATGGCCTGTTTTTTTGAGACAGCTATTACAGAAATAAACATATATCACAATGACCAAATTTCAGAGGGAACTAAATTTCACTGATTTTATGAAATTGAAAAGCTGTCGACTTTTAATTTATTAAAAAAAGAATCCCTTGACTTGCATGTATTCTTTTCTGTTCATGTCGTTCTTCCCGAACAGGGTTTTAACTTGATGTTATTCTTAGTCCCTGACTGAGTGAACTAGCATGATGTTGTGTGCTTTATAGAAACTACAAAGTACTTCTGTGAGTCGCTCTGGACAAGGGTGTTTGCTAAATGCTCAAAATGTAAATATAACAGCAACAAGAATGGCATTGGGAAAAGGGGAATCGGATCATTTGGATCAGCCAAGACAAACTGTAACATCCAGCACTGTGAACACAACCTCACTCAATGATGGCGGATTTATAAGCAAACACATTTTTGCAGCGCTGAGTGCTTTGTGTACACATGATCAAAGCTGTGCATAAATATACATGGCGTATGGACAAATCTGAGCAAACATTTTTTTTTAAATTCCATATTTTCAGTCAAACAGTTTGTACACACAAATTACACACATATCTGTCCCACTGATAGATGAGGGCCTGCGACTGAATCTCAAATGCGGTTATACTGTGCATAGAGATCTCTACACAGGTACTGAGTGTGGAGTGAATATAGGAAGTTGAAGCTGATTTTTACATTTCTCTGTTAGCGATATCGCTTCCTCATGATTTCTTTGCTTAATGGAGAAAATGATGTAATGATGGAACAGTTTATCTTGCTCATGGTTGCTGTGGATGGAGAGTTGATCTCAGAGCACTGGGCACGAGCCTGGGATATATCCCCAAACTTAACCCTAATCCTCACCTCAGCCTCTCTATGCCCTGACACCCCTCCTGGGGTATAGGCCGTTGACAAGGGATCTCCAGAGGACCCGATCCTGTGCTTTTCCTTCTATCGGAGTCCAGGTGTACCCCAGCCTCTTGATGCATGTCTGGAGAGCTCTTCACCAGATGTTCTTTGGCCGACCTCTTCTCCTCTTCCCTTGAGGGTTCCAAGTCGAGGCTTGTCTGGTGGTGTTTGTCACTAGTTTTCATAACGTGTGCCCGATCCATCGCCGTCGTCTTCTTCCAATTTCTTCTTCCACTGGTATTTGCTGTGTTTTCAACCAAAGATCGCTATTACTGATCCTATCCGGCCAATGTATGTTCAGGATCTTTCTTGGGCAGTTGTTGATGACGGTCAGAACTGTCCAAGTCTCGGAACCATAAAGCGATTTTACCTTTGAATTAAATATCCTTATTTTTGTTTGCTGTTCTAATACACTAGAGCGGGGTGGCACGGTGGTGTAGTGGTTAGCGCTGTCACCTGACAGCAAGAAGGTCCGGGTTCGAGCCCCGTGGCCGGCGAGGGCCTTTCTGTGTGGAGTTTGCATGTTCTCCCTGTGTCCGCGTGGGTTTCCTCCGGGTGCTCCGGTTTCCCCCACAGTCCAAAGACATGCAGGTTAGGTTAACTGGTGACTCTAAATTGACCGTAGGTGTGAATGTGAGTGGGAATGGTTGTCTGTGTCTATGTGTCAGCCCTGTGATGACCTGGCGACTTGTCCAGGGTGTACCCCGCCTTTCGCCCGTAGTCAGCTGGGATAGGCTCCAGCTTGCCTGCGACCCTGTAGAACAGGATAAAGCGGCTAGAGATGATGAGATGAGATGAGAATACACGAGAGCTCCAGATGTTTTTGAGCTGTAAAAAGGCAATCCTCGCCTTACTTATTCTTGCTTTGACATCTGCATCTGTAGCACCCTGTTTGTCGATGTTACTCCCCAAATGAGTAAAGGATTCCACTTCCTTGAATCTATTCCAATTTAGTTTCACTAGTTCATCATTAGTTGTATTTATCCTCAATAACCAAAAGGAAATTGCTTGGCTCTTTTTTTTGTTTTTATTTTTAAAAAGCTGCAGGTTTTGTTACATAAAACCAGTCGTCAACACTGCCAGATATTCTTATTCTGCATGTGTGTGTGCGTGTGTGCATGCGCACAGATGTGTGTATTAAACTATATTGTGTGTAAGATGTGGTTAAAGGCGAGAAGTAGTCACTTCCTCCCAGAATGCACTGCAGCTTCCAACAAAACACTGATTGAGAAAAAATATGCACGCACGCACACACACACACACACACACACACACACACACACACACACACACACCAAATAACAAACGCCACACATCACCCTTATTCATTACACATTATACATATACAAACCAGTAATTAATAAACATTTTAGTGGAGTGTGCTGGTTGAAGGTAAGGCTGGGATTTAGAAAAAAAAAAAAAAAAAGTCAACCAGCTGATCTGATATCACTCATCACTCAGGGTACAATAACAGCTCCTACATCCTGAGCAGGGCACTACATGTCCAGGCCTTAGAGTTCACTCCTACATAAGTGTACACACACACACACACACACACACACACACACACACACACACACACACACACACACACACAGAGACAGAGATATAATGTATAATTTCTAACTTGGACAGTATGGGTAGGAATAGTTACAAATAATTTTTTTTGTCCATGTTAAATAGATACTGCTGTTTTGCTGGCAGTTTGTAAGTTACAGTGTGTATCATAATGCACATTGTGTTCAGTAGAAATGTCTTCAAGAATCAATATAAGAACATATCGCGAACATCATATATTGTTAACATCGTATATCATGAACATCGAATGTTGTTAACATCATGTGTTGAATATATTATATTATTCTATCCACATTCACTGGATATGAGCAATTGTGTGCTCTGATTGGCTACTCTACTAGTAGGATATCAGCTCATATACCATGAGGAGAGAAAAACAAAATGATGGAGCGTGTTGCTGAACCAACCGAGTATGAAATAAAAACTCTACTTGAAAACAAAACTGCAAGAAATAAAAAAAAATCAATAAAATATGGAATGAAAGTATTTGATGGTAAGAACGTATCTTTTTATATTTTTCAAGAATTATTATTATTATTATAGCATTTTTCACAAATTGCTACTGTCATTTCACCGGTTTGTTTACATTTGATGCAGAAATGATTTTGTCGGACATTTTGTAGAATGTTTTTATTTATTGAATTTGCAAAAAATAAAAATAAAAATGCCATGTTTCTCAAAATCCAGTGAATGTGGATAGGATGATACAGTTATTCCACTCAATTTCATCGTACATGGCTTATAGCCGACTGGGGGCTATGCACCTCGTCTGCCATCAGCTCATGTACAACTCGATTTCGTGGAATAACTGTTAATTGTTAACATTGTATATCGTGAATATCGCATATAGAGGATATTACACAGTTGCGTGAAGATATGAAGCTAATCTTTGAGTGGTGAATGTATATATTCACAAGTGAGCGACACGAACAAGTGAAAATATTTTCAACACGAGAAGATAAACTTCATATCTCCGTGCCACCATGTAATGTTCTTTATATTATAAGGACACATCCACAAAAAAAAAAAAGTTCATCAAAAGAACTGTAATTTTGAACTGGTTCGCCATTTTGACAACATGCATCTAGTCAGTCAGTGTGTTTACATGCACATCCAAATCAAGCTACTGTCGGTAATCGAGCTAAGGGTCCCAGCAGGGGTGCCAGAGAAATCCAATCCTACATGCACACAAGGAAATCGAGCTATTGTGTGAGGTACATTGTGCACCCGAGCCACAGGTGGCGCTACACGCCCCATCGTGTTGGTACATTTCCGGTTGTCGTCATGAAGAAGAGCTATTCAAGAGTATAAACAAAGTTATCAGCAGTGCTGCCAGATACTGCTGACGTTTTCCAGCCCAAAACATGTTCAAATCTGCCAAAATGCACTTAAAACTGCCCAATCTGGCAACACTGGTCCGTGTTCACAAGTTCCGTGCTCAAGCTGCTAGGCTTGCTCTAACAGACTGTATGGCTACAAACTGTCCTGCGCAGACCACTGTTTTGTAAGACAACTTATTTTGCACAATTGTATATTTTTCTAAAGTCCATTTTTTGCTTACAAAAAATATTTTTTTTTGCTTACAATTTAACTTATGTCTTAATAAACACACAAAAAGTTCAATTGTTTTGTTTTTATTGACATTCTTCAGATGTTGGACGGACACACACACACACATTATATATATATATATATATATATATATATATATATATATATATATATATATATACACACACACACACACACACACACACACACAAATACAATGACTTGTTTATGTACACAATTCACAACTATGCAACAGCTGTACAGATGTATTTGGTGATACAGTAAGTGAGCTAAATTTTAACAGTGCAAACAATGCCACAAAAAGAAAAGAAGATTCATGCCGTTGTCATGATTCGTTGTCATGCCGACCGAGGCTGTTGTGTTTCCCGCTTGTGGTCTCGTCACTCGTCACTTCCGGAAGGGGCAGTGCTGAAGTAAGTAGCTCAACTACGTAGCTCGATAGGGTATACATGCACTAAGTAGCTCGGCTACAATCGCATAATCTAGGTCGTGTAGCTCGATTACGAGAAATCAAGTTTGGTTCGATTTCAGCCAAGCTAAGGTGTTGCCTTGGCATTTAGAACTTCGATTTCAGTCGAGCAACGGCAGAAATTCGATTTTCTCTATGTGCATGTAAACGCACTGAGTGGGAAAATACTGGGAGTGGCATCATCAGAATGCAATATCGAAAGTATGATACATGCAGGACACTTTTTCCATGGAATAAAAACGTGTACTCTATTCCCTTCTAGCACGTTTCATTCATTTGGTTTGATAGCATGCAATATTGTTAGCATATCGCTTATCCTACGTGTATTACGTCACTCTACCCAATAGAGAATGAGCATTGAATATGGTTTATGATATTGCATGGTTGTCAAGACAACATGACATCACACATAGGAGCTGATGCAAATATTGAATGGAAGAGTTTTCTGCTGCATATACAGAAGCATTTCTTTGCTCACTGGCGACGCCCGCAGTAAACTGTCGCAGTGAATTGAAAATGTCATAAGATATGTATTACAAGTAACCCCCCTGTTTTTTTTAAACCTTTTGTAAAATCTATAATTGTTTCATTGAATGTGTATGCATAATAATAATAATAATAATAATAATAATAATAATAATAATATTGTCTGGCTTTTTTTCATGGTATATCAGATATATTCCATTCAGCTTCTTGTCTTCAACTCATTCAATATCATGCTAGCTGAATGGAATATATCTGATAAACCACTCAATGTCAGCCAACATTATTTAAATATGTCACTCAGATCCGTGATTTATTTCATATGAAAAATGCAAGTTTTTCTACACGGGAAAATAAACTTCATATCTTTAAGCCAACATGTGATGATGTTTTTATTATATAGACACATTCACAAATAAAAAGTACCCAAATTTATCAAAACAATTCATTGATTTCCTCACGAGTGACAAAAAGAGATTTATACTGCAGTTTTGGTTCTCCATGTCCCAGATGTAGCTCATATGAAAAATATGAGTGGTGTATTGCTCAGTAAAACACATGTTTCCATATAATATATTGTGGATATCGTATATTGTTAACATCTTTTTATTGCAGTTTGACATGTTCTTTACTGCACAAATAAAACAGTCTTAAAACAGCAATGCGCTAAAACAATGTTTTTGCTTTAGCTATGGAAAAGACAACTAGTTGACCAATAATTCAAAAAAGTACTTAAATAATTAAAGCAAATGCTGTTTCAGAACATCATGATTTTAGCAAAAGAAAATAACAGAAAAAGAAAATAAAAAAGTTCTCCCAGCATATGCAGTTGACTGTAGAATTGATGTCCTTTAGTCTGAACTACTTTCAACAATTTGCTGCCTTGTTTATCGTCTTCTCTGCTGTTTGTTTGTTTTTTTACACCATCTAACTAGACATTCCCACAGCGGTGATTAGTCAACTTTTCAGCTAGTATCCGGCAGTAACTGACTAGTTGACTAGTCTATGCAAACTCAAACAAACAAATAAATAAATAAAGAAAGAAACACACCATCAGTAATGGTACTACAGTTTCATAATTTCAGTTCACGCCTGTCTATGCAAGCACAGTTCCCTTTTCCAGGTGATTCTAGAAGAGAAACCTATCTCTGCTAACACCACACACACACACACACACACACACAAAAAAAAAAAAAAAAACATTCCGCAGTACATACTTTTCTGACATTGTTGATTGTGTGATGTCATATGCACACACACAGGAAGCTTGATCTCCCAGAAGTAAAGCTTTAGGGAGTGTGTGACAGCAACCAGTGCCCTGCAGTTAACTCGCTACCTCACTCTTTTTGTCTTTCTCACACACACACACACACACACACACACACACACACACACACACACACACACACACACAGGTGCAATCTGGAGGGAAACTGACATGTGCCACTGTATGCATAGCAACGGAAGTGTACGCAAACCAAGAGGGCAAAGCCTGAACAAACAAGTTACACACACACACACACACACACACACACACACACACACACACACACTACTACTACAGACACAGACTAGAGAGTGCTCATTCTAAACTACAGGGTTCTAGAATGTAGACCTCCAGTGTAAGAACACTGTAGAGCAGCTGAAAATCACACAGCGTCCTCAGTTCATTTACAGGTGAAAGGCAGGTAGATTAAAAAACTGTTTCTAGATATGACTGAGTGTGTGAACGTGTGACCACTAGTGTGTAAAGCGTGACAGTCGTGCTTGTGTGAGTCTACATTCCTAGTGATCACAGATCACTATTGTTTCCCAACAACCAATCACCATACTTTCCAACAACCAATCACTGATCACCATGCTTCCCAACAACCAATCACTGATCACCACTCTTCCCAACAACCAATCACCATTCTTCCCAACGACCAATCACTTATCACCATTCCACCCAATAATCAATCACTTATCACCATTTTCCCAACAACCAATCACTGATCACTATTCTTCCCAACAACCAATCACCATTCTCCCCAACAACCAACCACCATGCTTCCCAATGACCAATCACATCACTATTCCACCCAACAATCACTTATCACCATTCTTCCCAACAACCAATCACCATTCTTCCCAACAACTAATCACTCATCACCATTCTTCTCAACAACCAATCACTATTATTTCCAATGACCAATCACTGATCAACATTCTTCCCAACAAATCACTCATCACCATTCTTCCCAACAACCAATCACTCATCACAATTCTTCCCAACAACCAATCACGCATCACCATTCTTCCCAACAACCAATCACGCATCACCATTCTTCCCAACAACCAATCACGCATCACCACTCTTCCCAACAACCAATCATGCATCACCATTCTTCCCAACAACCAATCACCATTCTTCCCAACAATCAACCACTCATCACAATTCTTTCCAATGACCAATCACTGACCACTGTTCTTGGTTGGAATCAAAACAAATTAGAGTATTTATCCAGCATAGTATAAACCCATAAACAGTTTGTGTTGCCATGACCACAGCAAGGTTGAATTCTCACATCTCACTGGTCAGACAGTGTGGAGTTATTCTGGATTACAGCATGGCTTGGACAGTAGTTGTGGCTGTTACTGCACTCCATCTAATATGTTACTGATTCTATAATAACAGCTCATTCACAGGGACCTGTATGTCAGACACTCCTTATAATCGAAAACTAATAATAAACTAAACAGGATGAATAAAAAGTGAGGTTTAACAAAAAACAAAAAGGAGACGCTCGTGACAGAATGACTTGGTTATATGGTTGATGGCTATTATAAAATAAATGATAACAGGAACTAACTTGCAAATGTTCCACAGCATTAAATCTAACTACGTGATGTGGTGCATCACACAACCCTGGCCTGTCTTTTGTTATTCCTTCCTTATTTTTTGCTATGATAAATCTCTATTCTACTCTACTCTGAGCCTCTTCCCAAAGGCTTCCTTATTCAATTTTTTTTTAATATGCAAATGATCATGACGATTTCATGAATGTGTATGTCATCGTCTAGTGACTTCTAGTGACTTTTGAGCTTGCAGAATTGGTTGGTAAGATGCGGGCTTGTGTTCTAGAAGAAGCACAAGCTAGACTTCCCACTCCCTAATTGGTTGCTGTCATGCAATAGGGGAGTGCTAGCTAGTCTGTATTAAAGTAATTGGTAAATTATGAGATGGGGAGAAAATAGGTTTTTTAAAAGTAACACAGGCTGTTCCCGAGTGGTGCAACAGAAGCTGTCATTCTGTCTTCAAAAGCTTGCAAATTCGAATCCTTGTGATGTCACTATCTAATCCTGTGAATTCATGTATGTGGAAGAGGGCAGACAGCACTTTTCTCGGAGTGCATTATGCTGCCTTGTGGAACAGCATACACAGCAGTACAAAGAGTTGTTGTAATTGGGTTCACACGTCTTGAAGGTAGCGCGCAGGGGCGATTTCTCAGAGACAACAAGGGAAGCCGAGCTTCCCCTAAAAATCTCTCCCCAAACTGCGGCATCTATGACGTTGAATTCTCATTAAAACAATAACTTGCATAACATATGCCCAAGATTGTATTTACGTTCATAACTATCCTGTAACTTATTTGAGTGATGTCTGACGAACTTGCAGTTCGCTGCGAGAATCACCTTTACTGCCAGGCTGTAACCAGCGTTGCCAGATACTGCTGACGTTTTCCAGCCAAAATATGTTCAAAACCCGCCAAAATCCACTTAAAACCTCCCAATCTGGCAACACGCTGTAACCTTTCTTATTTCAATGGGCTCTATGCGCTGGCAGCCGGGTTTCCGTTGCAGTCTATGAGAGGGCTCTGAACAGCCAATTTCGGCTAGTTGTTATTGGTTAAAATCGACAAAATCGTCACTTCCAGGGAAGCCGGGCTTCTCTGGGACTAAACGAGACAGTGGGAGGGGCAAGAAGCCGGGCTGATGAAGGATTATTGGAGGTAGTGTTTGAAAGACATGAGGAGGGAGGGCTCTGTCGGCGAGGAACACGGAAGTATGATCAGTCCCTAGCGGATGTCAAGAAAGTGTAGTTGTGTGCTAAAGTGCTGTCCGAATTTCTTTTCATATAAACGGTTCTTCTCATTGATGTCTCTGTACATTACTCTGTAAATAAATGTAAATATTACTCGTTGTGCTCCGTTAACTTTCATCCATTCTATCAGTTTGATCATTCGCGAATTCACTCGTTTATTTCATTTGTAGTTCAATCTGGTTGTAGGCTAGCTTGAGCCTTATTGGGATCTGCAGTGCTAGCTGCTAATAGAAATTGGTGAAGTCTCTGGAAAGCACAACCAGCTAGTATGACAGGGTCACAGACCATTTTCTGGAAAAGGAGCGGAGGGCAGAATTTGTGTATAAATAGTGTGCATCATATAATGTTCATGAATCTGAAGTGTGTATATTGTTCAGTAATGTTAAGAGAATGGTGGGCTCTGTGTTATAGGTTATATCTGGGTATAATATTCAAGGTTCTGTGTGTTGCATAGCCTACCTGGTTATGAATTTCCAGACTGTGTTGCAGAAGATGTTCAAGGATGTGTTGCACAGCTGGGTGTTGTGTTAAAGACTCTGTGTTGCATATCAGGGTATGATGTTCAAGGCTCTTCGTTGAATAGCCAGTGATTTTTGGATGTTTGATATTTTTGATTAAGGATATGAGGCACTAGCCTGGCAAGCCAGACTATAACATGAAATGTACAAGCAAAAATACTTTCTGCCACTAGGTAGGGTTGTCTAGTTCACTATGCTAATGGGGCACACCTTTCTATGCTTTGATATCCGGCCTACAGGTTTTACGATGAATGTGTAAAATGGGCTTCCCCTGTTTTAAAAACCAGCAGCCGCCACTGGTAGCGCGTTAGCCCTCACTCTCCCTGGTTGTTATGTGATAGAGGAGAGAGCTGACTAGCACTCGCAATCCAGTGACATTAATGTCGTTAAACAAGCAATGCTAATTTAACTACTTCAACAAATTTCATGTTTCCACCAACACAAGACTAATGTTGCCTACCGCACAAGCTAAACACAAAATGCTGAAGTAGCCAATCACACACTGCTAATACTGTTAAACACATCATGCTAACATTGCTAATCTGACTAAATTCATAATCCCATTCCTATTAGAGATAATGTTCAAATTATTTGGAGCTGAGAGGAACAAGGTAAGAAAAACGTGATCGGTGTTTAGAAATCTAACAAATGTGTCAGGGAGTGTAAATTGAAAGTAGGAAAGTTATGTTAGACATTTATCATTCCCTGTGTGGTTCCAAATTCATCAGAAAGCGAGACTGGGGATTTTGTTATAAAATCTAAAGGGACAGCCTGCAGCAACAGAAGAGTACAGTGCTTTGGAGCAACCAATAGCACTAATATGCTGCACAGGTAATACACGACTTGAAAAGGTAAGCAGAGTTCTTCTGTGCCTTCAGGAAACAATTCTGTCAAAACACACATTGCTCTCAGTCCCAACAGGAACTTCAAGCATCGACGGCTGAAGGCACAGCTGTAGCAGCCGGAAATAGATCTGCATCAATGACTCTCACATGTGCTGCGACTCTTTCTTGCATCGATGCAAAACACATCATAATCAGGCATCTCCTCGAAGGTGTCCGTCTTATGTCTGAGCTGTCATATTCTATTTACATGCGTGTCAAATTTTTTGGGAGCATTTGAAACATCAGCATCACATCAGCATTGCACTCTATTTGTACATAGTACTTCCAGTATCTGCATTGGCATCAACTTTTAACAGGAAACAAATTGCTTCAGATATATTTTAATTTATCCACCCATTATAAACTCTTCCTGTCTCTAATGTTTAGCTCAAATTTTAAACCAAATTCACGCAAGAATCAATGAAGCCATGCCAAATGGGATTCCTATTTACTGTAAAGAATATCACACTGGTGTTGTAATACTGACACAGTGCAATATGTTTCTAATATCACACTATTTGAGATGTAGATGGAACAAAACACACACACACACACACACACACACACACACACACACACACACACACATATATACACAGTGTCTTGCAAAAGTATTCATCCCCCTTGGTGTTTGTCCTGTTTTGTTGCATTACAAGCTGGAATTAAAACGGATTTTTGGATGGTTAGCACCATTTGATTTACACAACATGCCTACCACTTTGAAGGTGAAAATTGTTGTTTTATTGTGACACAAACAATAAATAAGATAAAAAAAACAGAAATCTGGAGTGTGCATAGGTATTCACTCCCCAAGTCAATACTTTGTAGGTCTACCTTTTGCTGCAATTACACCTACAAGTCTCTTGGGGTATGTCTCTATCAGCTTAGCACGTCTAGCCACTGGGATTTTTGCCCATTCTTCAAGGCAAAACTGCTCCAACTCCTTCAAGTTAGATGGGTTGCGTTGGTGTACAGCAATCTTCAAGTTATGCCACTTATTCTCAAGTGGATTGAGGTCTGGGCTTTGATTAGGCCATTCCAAGACATTTAAATGTTTCCCTTTAAACCACTCCAGTGTAGCTTTAGCAGTATGTTTAGAATCAGTTTCCTGCTAGAATGTGAACCTTTGTCCCAGTCTCAAACCTCTGACCGACTCAAACAGGTTTTCCTTTAGAATTGCCCTGTATTTAGTGCCATCCAGCTTTCCTTCAGTCCTGACCAGCTTTCCTGTCCCTGCAGATGAAAAACATCCCCACCACCATGCTTCACTGTAGGAATGATGTTCTCAGGGTGTTGGGTTTGCGCCACACATGGCGTTTCCCATGATGGCCAAAAAGATCTATTTTAGTCTCATTTAACCAGAGAATCTTCTTCCATGTGTTTGGGGAGTCTGCCACATGCTGTTGGGCAAACTCCAAATGTGTTTTCTTAAGCAATGCCTTTTTCTGGCCACTCTTCCATAAAGCCCCACTCTGTGGCGTGAATGGCTTAAAGTGGTCCTATGGACAGATACTGCCATCTCCGCTGTGGATCTTTGCAGCTCCTTCAGTGTTCTCTTTGGTGTCTTTGTTGCATCTCTGATTAATGCCCTCCTCGCCTGGTCTGAGAGTTTGGGTGGGCGGCCTTCTCTTGTCAGGTTTGTAGTGGTGCCATATTCTTTCCATTTTGCTATAATGGATTTAATGGTGCTCCCTGGAATATTCAAAGTTTGGGATATTTTTTATGACCCAACCCTGATCTATACTTCTCCACAACTTTGTCTCTGACCTGTTTGGAGGCTCCTTGGTTCTCATGTTGCTTGCTTAGTCGTGTTGCAGAGTCAGGGTCCTTCCAAAACAGGCTGATTTATACAGACATCATGTGACAGATCATGTGACACTTTGATTGGACACAGGTGGATCTTAATCAACTAATTATGTGACTTATGAAGTGAATTAGTTGGACCAGCTCTTATTTAGGGGTTTCATACGAAAGGGGGTGAATACTTATGCACACTCCAGATTTCTGTTTTTTTCATCTTAATTATTGTTTGTGTCACAATAAAAAAAGCAATTTTCACCTTTAAATCTGTAGGCATGTTGTGTAAATCAAATGGTGCTAAGCCTCCAAAAATCCATTTTAATTCCAGCTTGTAATGCGACAAAACAGGACAAACACCAAGGGGGATGAATACTTTTGCAAGACACTGTAGTACTCTGCAAAAGTCTTAGGCATATGTAAAGAAATGCTGTTGACCAAAAATGGCTTAAAAATAATGAAATGAAATGTTTCAACATAAAAAATACTATAAACAGCAGTAATCCATAATAAATGACACAAAGTCAATATCTAGTGTGAGATGACCCTTTACTTAAAAAAAATAGCAGTCTCAGGTACAATGAGTGCAGTTTTATAAGGAAATGAACTGTAGGTTTTACTGAACATTTTGCAGAACCTGCCACAGTTCTTCTGGACACTTTGACTGTCACATTTGCTCCTTAATTTTGCAGGAAAACCCAGCAGCCTTCATTATGTTTTCTTTTTTTAATCTGAAAAGTGGTCTTTTATTCTGTGTCCTTGTCGCACATCAGGCAAAATGATTTATATTGCCAAGTTTTGATTAGGGATGTACACTGACATTCAAATTCTCAGGTCAATTGTTTGATGCACCAGTATTTGAATACTGAAAGCATTATTCGGGTACTCACTGAACAGACAGACAGAGAGAGACAGATAGATAGACAGACAGATATAGTTTATTGATCCCTGAGGGGAACTTATGCCTTATCTTCTCATAAGACAGTGCTGTGTAAGTTGAAGGTGTGTATGGGAACAAAAAAGATGTCTTGAGATTGAAAGGTCAGATATGAAGCTCGTGGGTGAAAAAAACAAACAAACACAATAGCACATTTCCAGTGACATTTTAAAAATGACCCCATACAGCAACTTTAAACCAACGATGGACACTAACGGCTTTGCAGAGTACGCCCATTTAACACCCGAAGCGAAGCTGCATGTGGCACACTTTATATACTGAGCACTGCTCTTGCATGGAGCATTGAAATGATGTTTCATTCACAGGTTTAGTAAATATAACCAATTCATATAAACACCATTCCCACTGTGATCACATAAAGCTCTTTAATCCAATTACATTATCACAATTTCAATGATATTTAAGTTTAATCCCCTGCACTGGTCTAGCAGGACAGCATACTGACCTGATAGTCATTAAAGCTTTTGCTGTACGTTTAATATTTCTGCATTTCTGTTCATTATTTCTCAATATTACATCCGTTAAACACAAACATTTGCACCACCATGACAGACAGGAAGAAGGTTTAATTGCAGTGGAAAAACGATACTCGATTACACAAGATTACACAACAGTTAACTCTTGTTTATTGACTTTTACAGATGTGTGAATATTAAAATCAAGCAACAGGCACATCCCTAGCTTCAATAGAGTTACCAATAAAAGTAGAACCTGGGTTATTAAACAGGGGAATGGAAGGAATTTTGTTTTTGGTGTTTTTTTTTTCCCCATCAGAAATGTAAACATTATGAAATGTTATTTTTGTAAAAAGTGCTGAGGGTGTAACGGTGCACAAAATTCAAATTTAATATAACTTGGATGCGATGTATCTTCAATCAAGCTTCAAATTCATTGGCAACTCGGGAGGGCTGTTGAAAAAAAAGGATGTGAGGCAATGTCTCAGCAAATGTTCTGACACACTGCCATCAAATGTAGTATATCTCTCAGGGAACAAGAGCTGAATTCGGTTCCATTTTCTATCAAACCTGCTTCAGAAATGAAAGGGTTACTGTCCTGAAATCATTAAAATAGAGTCATCCAATGAGATTTTGTTTGTTTATTGTCTCCAGGCTGAGAAGAGTTTAGAGCTGGCTCACTCATTGGTGAGGACTTCATTGCCAGGACAGAAGGCCATGGCAGTGTGTTTATGTAGGAAGTGACAGATGAATTAATCAATCAGATTTTGATTTATAGTGGGAGGGACCAAACATTTATCGCCCTCAGCCTTCTTGAAGGCCAACACGAACTTAACCACGACTCGGTGCCGCCAGTGCAGCAGTGAAGTCACCTTCCAGCCGGTGTAGCGTTCATCAGTAGTGTTAGCGAATGCTAATAAAGCAGTGCTATTGAGAGCAAGTAGCACAGGCTAACGACCGAAAAACTAATACCCTGTCCACACTAGGGATTTTGTACCGATACGATACTACTTTTGTACCGCAACACCTGTCCACACTAGCAACTATACCGGTACTGTAGCGGTATAACTGTATCGGTACGAAACCCACAAATGTATCGGTTTCGTACTGGTACAGTATCGGTACTGTAGCGCTTCGCTGTAGTGTGGACAGATGAAGCGGTTCTCTATCGATACAAATATAATGCGCATGCGCAATGAACCATTCCTACTTCTTCCGGGTTATTCATACAATACAATACGCACGTGCTTTCCAGCTGTAAATAAAACGTCAAAATGGCTCAAAACGACCGTGGAGCTACATGGAGCAAAGACGAAGTTATGTGTTTGTTGGAGCTTTGGGGAGACGAACGATGCCAGGAACAGTTGAGGGGTACACGTACGAGTCTTTCTCAACTGCCTCGCGCGTTTTATACGATTCGACTGAATAAATGACCACCAGAAATACAGACTGTACATTGACAACAAAAAGCACACACACGTTGTTTCATCCGCCATATTCTCGGGAGGAAGTTATTCGGTAACCACGGAAACATTTCGCGCACGCGCATTTGAACTTCCGTGAAAGAAAACCGCAAACATTTCTCGCTAGTGTGGACAGATGCACTAAACTGTACCGGTATACTTTGTATCGATACAGTTATACCACTATCGTACCGGTATATGTGTGAACACAGCTTAAGATTTCTGTCTCCAGACTCTTCTCCCACACACGCTCACCTCAGTATTTTACACTCAGACTTAAATATTCATTCCCCTGTGTAATTTACTCAGTTACTTTTAAGGTCAACATCGACAACTACACGCAACGGAGCTACCTGGCACCCTGCTACTAATCCCTTGCAAAATGCTTTGCCTTGTTGCTGTTTTGGTGTGTCTGGCTAAGTTTTGACTGAGCTGAAGTCCCATATTTCATGTTTAAATTATACACTTAGGATTAACTCCTACTCCTTGTAAGAGTTGCTCTGAGAAATTTAAAAACACATTTTGTTTTTGCTTTTTTTTTTAATTAAACGTTTTTTTTTCCCCCAAAGTGAGTCTCAGAAGCTTTATGCATGCCGGCCCTCTTCAACTCTTTAATGAGCTACTAACTCTACTGTCAGTGTTAGCCTTTTAGCCTAGCCCATGAACTTGAACTATGTGACAGGAAGTCCTGAATTTTCAACTAATTGATGCATCACCACAAAAGTGAGACCAAGACAGACTGAGAGAGGGGTAGAGGTTAACGTTAGGGGTGTTAGTAGAGAATGCTGTCCTATTCATAATGAAACTGTTAGGTGCTTTTGTGAATGAACACAAGCCATTCACCACTCTCATTCAGTTCAATACTGAATCAACCTTTTCACACGGTCACACACTCAACACACAGCCATGAGCACTCGGGACACACACTTCAACAACAGCGCTGGTGATACAAACACTTCACTGTGTAAATCCACTGTGGATGTGTCCCAAATGACACACTGTATTATGCACTCTAGGCCACATAAACACACATACTTAAGATAACAGGAAACGGAAATCAAGGAGCATTTATAACATAATAATAGTCAGTAATGATATCTTCCCCTACAATAAAATCAGGAAAAATTCAGTAGTAGGTCCTACAGAAGTTATTTCTTTTGATGAAAGAAGACAAAACTAAAATAATTTAGTCTTTTAAGTAACTGATATAGAGGATCATGATGTCGAGTACCTTGCACAGCATACTAAGGGCCACAGAGGAAAAATATCAGCACTGATTTCATCTTCATGTCAATGTAATTAAAAATATAAAAGGTTAATCAGAGCAGTAATGAAAATGCTCACTGAGGTAGACAGTTAATTCAGATGGGCAACGACTGAGACAGCGCTCGAAACTAACGGTGTCCCGACGTCCCGGGGACCATAAAAAATGTCATCGGGACACAAAATTATCATATCTGGGACAATCCCGGGACAATGGAAAAAAATAGGTCTAGAAAAAAAGTTCTACATTAATATTATTTACAAAGCCGTAACACATACGTAGACATTCACCTAATTTGTCAATTTTAATTTTAAAACGTTAACAGCGAAAAATACATAGTAGCTACACTTTCGATGCACCTGCATCCGTAGGCTACAGAGCAGCGCATTCTGTTCTA
This sequence comes from Neoarius graeffei, assembly GCF_027579695.1. Taxonomy (NCBI): domain Eukaryota; kingdom Metazoa; phylum Chordata; class Actinopteri; order Siluriformes; family Ariidae; genus Neoarius; species Neoarius graeffei. The sequence continues at coordinate 29,705,367 of NC_083574.1, forward strand.
GAATCTTCGGCCGGTGTCCGCATTATATGGACTTGGAATGGAATTGCTACCGCACACGCTGCGCCGACTCTTGCCAGCACAAAAATGCTGAAGTGGTTGAAGCGGACCGACCGCGGGAAAGAAACTGAAAGCCCAGACATAACGTCTCCGGGACCTTCAGGATCCAAAGTGTCATCGCCTGGTCTGCAGGCAACGCTAGCAACTGAATGAACTTAATGAACACTGTTAGACACGTTATAAAATACAACAGGAATGATGTGGATGATATTGACGGAAGATACCGTTCAACAGAATAAGTGAGTTTTCTTGGTGTCTTTCTAGTTCAGAAAGTTTAGTCAGTCAGCAGCACAACTAGGCTCGGACCTGGCACTATGTTGATGTTGCTAACATTTGCACCCGGCAGCGAAAGTTCATAAAATGGATAACGGAAAGTTCATAAAAATGGATAACGGAAAGTCCATAAAAATGGATAACGGAAAGTTCATAAAAATGGATAACGGAAAGTCCATAAAAATGGATAACGGTAATGGTGAAAATTATAAGTTGGCCTTATAAGTGCCAACAGATATTCAAGGTATAAGTAGATGAAATGAACATAAAAGGGATCTTATTTTCAACTAAAGTGTACTGCAGATGTAGTGAGTTGAAACATTTTCTGAATGAGCTAGTTGGCCCCTTTAAATAAACGGGTATCTATTCATACAGTGAGATCACCAAAGTTTAATAAACTGAAAATGCAATAACTGTAATTTTGAAGTAGATGATGTATAGGACACGTGTCGCTTGTGTCTTGTGACTTATTGTAAAAATGATATAAAGGGTTCAAAATCGCATAGTTACAAATATAATAGTAACTTCATATGATAATATTAACCACTGGTTATTTCAGAGAGGAAAAAAATGGGGACACTATTGCTTCCATTCGGGACAATACAACACAGAATTCGGGACCACTGGGGGACACAAAGAAAAAAAGTTAATTTCGAGCCCTGGACTGAGACTTAAAACATGAATCAGGAACACTGGAATGAGCAACACACTCTCTAAACACCCAACACACACACAAACAGAGACATTGACAGTCTAAAACACACACACACACACACACACACACACACACACACACACACACACACACACACACACCACTCACTCTGTAGCTTCTGTACACTAACTGCACACGTCGTAGTGCATCAAGCCAATATCTATATAGGATATTACACAGTGGCACAAAGATATGAAGTTTATCTTCAAGTGGTGAATATATATTTCACGAGTGAGCGAAGTGTAAGAGTGAAACATTTTTCAACACAAGAAGATAAATGTCATATCTTCGCGCCACAGTGTAATGTTCTGTATATTATATGGACACATACACACAAAAAATACGCAAGTTAATCAAAAGAATTTTAATTTTGAACCGGTTCGCCATTTTACCAATGCATGTCTAGTCAGCGGGAAAACACTAGGAGTGAAGTCATCGGAGTGCAATATCGGAAATTGTTATGCATACGGGCCAGTTTTTCAATGGAATAAAAACATTTATTTTTTTCGCGGCCCAGTTTCCATCAAATCCTGCGCTCTGATTGGCTGGCGAGCGGGTCTGTATGCTAGGATACGGACCCCGGATATGGCCCCCTGGCGACTTGCTTGTTCACAACAACAACAAACATTGTAGCAATTTTTGTCAACATTTATTTTCGCATTTCTCAGAAGAATAGCATTAATTTTACATCATGGATAGCGATAACAACAGTGTTCACAGCGAAAGCGAGTTTTACTACCCTGAGGAAGAAGAAATAAAAGAAAACATTTCAGGAGAAAGCTAAAAACCTGTAACTGTTGCTAACGCTGAGCAAAAACATGGCTAAATCCTGAATGACTCAATTTTGTATAAATAGAGGACTACATAGGAGGCAAAATGTAGTTTTTTTCCTGCCATGGAAGTGCACTTGTATGCCGAGGAGGAAGCAATTTGCATGACAGCCGTGAATGAGGATTCAAAATGGCGGCTCGCCTCGGCTCGGTTTTCCCTTTCGGGCGCTCTCGTTTTCTGTTAGAATTTAGTAAAGAAAAAAATACATACATGTTATTTACCAGCTGGGAGGTCCGTATCGTGAAATACCGTGACCTCGGTCTTGAATACTGACCGCGGCCCTCTGGGCCCAGGTCAGTACTTTCAAGACCTCAGTCACGATATTTCACAATACGGACCTCCCAGCTGGTAAATAACATATATGTATTCTATTCCTTTTTAGTGGGTTTATAGATGCCATGCAATATTGTTATCATATCGCTTATCCGCCATGTATTACACCATTCTCCTCAATGGAGAATGAGTGTGCAATATTGTTATAATATTGCACGTTGTCAAGACAACATGACATCACACATCAGAGCTCATGCGAAGATCTGATGATAAAACATTTCTGCTGCGCATGCACACAATCATTTCTTTGTTGGCCGGGAGAGAGAGAAGACAAGGCTAATTCAGTGCTAGGTTTAAGCACTAAATAAATAAACTGAAACTAAAGACACACTGGACACCCAAAAGGCTACTAAAACTTCATTATATATTCTTCATGCATATTTACAAGAGAAAAAAAACAGACCAACAGACATCGAAAAACTGGAAAAGAGAGCAATAGTGGAAATATTGTCAAAGTTCTACTTGGAGGTGAGGAAAAGTGACGGAGACTTTTACAAGAGGACTTCACTCATGGACTTCACTCAGTAAAGCCCTTTTGTTTTGAACAATTGCAGTGTAACAATTAACTCCTACCAAAACTAACTTTGAACTTGAACTGTCAACCTGTGTATAGCTTGTATATAAGTTGGGCTGTTGGTCAGGCTTTTTGGACTTGTACCATTTTTATTGTTAGAACTTTGTACATGTACACTGGATTGACAGAACATTGAATTACATTCGGTCAGCATTCAATATTGGTAGGCCCCCCCCCGTTCTTAAATTTTTGTAAAATCTATAATTATTCAATCGAATGCGTATGTATAATAATAATAATAATAATAATAATAATAATAAAATTGGCTGACTTTTTTCATGGTATATCAGATACAGTGTCTTGCAAAAGTATTCATCTCTCTTGGTGTTTGTCCTGTTTTGTTGCATTTGTTGCTGGAATTCAAATGGATTTTTGGAGGGTTAGCACCATTTGATTTACACAACATGCCTACCACTTTGAAGGTGAAAATTATTGTTTTATTGTGACACAAACAATAATTAAGATGAAAAAAAGAAATCTGGAGTGTGCATAGGTATTCACTCCCTTTCGTATGAAACCCCTAAATAAGAGCTGGTCCAACCAATTCACTTTATAAGTCACATAATTAGTTGATTAAGATCCACCTGTGTCCAATCAAAGTGTCACATGATCTGTCACATGATGTCTGTATAAATCAACCTGTTCTGGAAGGACCCTGACTCTGCAACACGACTAAGCAAGCAACATGAAAACCAAGGAGCCTCCAAACAGGTCAGAGACAAAGTTGTGGAGAAGTATAGATCAGGGTTGGGTCATAAAAAATATCCCAAACTTTGAATATCCCAGGGAGCACCATTAAATCCATTATATCAAAATGGAAAGAATATGGCACCACTACAAACCTGACAAGAGAAGGCTGCCCACCAAAACTCACAGACCAGGCAAGGAGGGCATTAATCAGAGATGCAACAAAGACACCAAAGAGAACACTGAAGGAGCTGCAAAGATCCACAGCAGAGATGGGCGTATCTGTCCATAGGACCACTTTAAGCTGTTCACTCCACAGAGCGGGGCTTTATGGAAGAGTGGCCAGAAAAAGGCCATTGCTTAAGAAAACACATTTGGAGTTTGCCCAACAGCATGTGGCAGACTTCCCAAACACATGGAAGAAGATTCTCTGGTCAAATGAGATTAAAATTGATCTTTTTGGCCATCATGGGAAACGCCATGTGTGGCGCAAACCCAATACCCTGAGAACACCATACCTACAGTGAAGCATGGTGGTGGCAGCATAACGCTGTGGGGATATTTTTCATCTGCAGGGACAGGAAAGCTGGTCAGGACTGAAGGAAAAATGGATGGCATTAAATACAGGGCAATTCTGAAGGAAAACCTGTTTGAGTCAGCCAGAGGTTTGAGACTGGGATGAAGGTTCACGTGCCAGCAGGACAATAACCTTAAACATACTGCTAAAGCTGCACTTGAGTGGTTTAAAGGGAAACATTTAAATGTCTTGGAATGGCCTAATCAAAGCCCAGACCTCAATCCAGTTGAGAATCTGTGGCACAACTTGAAGATTGCTTTACACCAACGCAACTCATCTAACTTGAAGGAGCTGGAGCAGTTTTGCCTTGAAGAATGGGCAAAAATCCCAGTGGCTAGATGTGCGAAGCAAATAGAGACATACCCCAAGAGACTTGCAGCTGTAATTGCAGCAAAAGGTGGCTCTACAAAGTATTGACTTTGGGGCGGGGTGAATATCTATGCACAGTCCAGATTTCTGTTTTTTCATCTTAATTATTGTTTGTGTCACAATAAAACAACAATTTTCACCTTTAAAGTGGTAGACATGTTGTGTAAATCAAATGGTGCTAACCATCCAAAAATCCATTTTAATTCCAGCTTGTAATGCGACAAAACAAGACAAACACCAAGGGGGATGAATACCTTTGGAAGACACTGTATATTCAGCTACTCATCTTCGACTCGTTCAATATCATGCTAGCTGAATGGAATATATCTGATAGACCACTCAAAACCAGCCAATATTATTTAAATATGTCACTCAGATCCACGATGTATTTCGGATGAAAAATACAAGGTTTTCAACACGAGAAGATCAACTTCATATCTTCAAGCCAATGTGTGATTTTCTTTTTATTATACAGACACATTCACAAATATATATATGTATAAAATCATAAAGAGTATCCACTATCCTTACCATCTCCACCAAACAACCATAATACATCGTGTTATCACCGTCACTGTAGAGATGTTTCTGATTATAGAACAGATGGAAAGTGGAGGTATTTAATCGTTGTTGTGGGCCGGACAATTAGAAATACTGAATTGTTTTCACATACTTTGAAAACATCGGCCAGCTTAAAATATCAACTTTTTTTCATGTTTTTGGTACTTGTCAATACTGATAGCGATCCCAAAATGAGTAATCTACTTCACATCAATCAGAAGCATCCTGAAACATTTTCTTTAGCTCTATTTATGCTTGTTGTTGCCATGTGCTGCGAGCAATGAACTCTTTGCTCTGAGATGTTATGCTGAAGATGTTATGTTGTTTAAACCGTATCTTTAATAGAGAGTGCAAGGTTGGCCAACCTGAGCGACAAGAGCGTGGAAAGGAAGTGCCTATGTCTCAGTGCTCCATATTTGTGAATATCTTTATCGCAATTAATGCCCCATTTTATTGACCGCGCTCAGTGCTCTGGGGATACTGTGTGTGCTTGGGTCAGCCATCCTCAAGTTCTCAATTGAAGATACTGTTTAAACATCATACGATGCTTCATCAGGTTACTTGTATAGTACACTTTGTGATCTGCTTTGATTTGATTTGCAAAATGAATCATGATCCATCCAGATCACAGTTATTTCATGTCGTCTGTTATTCATTAGTGAAATAATGTAGGCTATGCTTACTTCATATAGTATCACATCAAATCAAATATATATGATTTGTGCTACTACCAACTACCATGTTGTTCATGAAGAGAACTATGAGACGACGTTCTCTGAACAGGACACACATGCTTCTTAACGTGACAAACACGACAGACAGTCTCCTCTGATAGTTTTCAGAAGTGACCACTATAAAAATATTCAAAGATATTTTGTAGCAACCCATGCCTGGTTGTGTGTTTGATGTGAAAGAAAAATCCGGCATACACATAATAATAATCATCTCCAAACTCACTTGTTACGCTTACACACATAAAATATTCCGGGTTTTTTTTGCCCTTATTCAGAAAAAGACAATATTCCTGCTAAGCTGCTAACATGGCTGATGAAAATTAACATTCTACTAATATTCCCACTTCAATGCAGCCGTACATACTTCGATTGTCAGTTTTTGGACAACACACAGAGCTGACCATAAGCAGGTGAGAGGTCGTGTGTCACATCGTGCTGTAAAACCCCCAGCTGAGACACATATTCCCACTGCGCTGTATACATGTCCAAAGAATGCTCCTAAAACCCAAATAATAACGGTATACCCCATACGTCTTAATCTGAAAATGCCAAATTCGGAATATCCAACCAGAAGATACTGTTTACATGACCCAAATCAAATTCTGTATATTGTCCTATTTGGAAAAATATTGGAATATTCGTCGTCGGCTGTCCATTGCTCGCGATGACTGCTTCATTAGGATGCACAGAAACACAGATGGGCCGCGAGGCCTGCATCAGAGTGATAAAGTCTCCTGCAGCGGCGGCACGAATGGCCCGGCCGAACCACCACGGAACGTCTGGCCTCGTGAGCTCTCGCATACTATTCTCCTCTCCTAACGAAGTGCCTTGCACAGTAAGGTAAGACAAACAATGTCATGCCCCCATCGTGTTGTCTCTCTGGACCTCCAGACCTGATGCCAAGTGGTGCACAAAAGTGCCACAGACCTGACGGGTATGGAAGTTGCCCCGCAGTGACAACTGACTTGCCGAGTGATGCCATCCGTTGGCCATTTGAGAGTCTCTTCCGCATGCCATCTGGTGGTGTGCCATTGATCCTGTTGGGTTCATCTGCCACGTTGCACTGAAAAGCGCCCTGCTGTCAGCGCCTTATTGATGATGTACTATTTAACCCATAGCTGGAACCCAGGCAGGTGCTACCACTCTGGGTCAGAGCAGACCCATGAGCAATAGTGATTAAGGGGTAACTCCACTTTCCCCAATACTCAAGTCTTCCCGGATCTGAGACTCACCACCAGTTGCAGTTTAAAGTCATACCCAGGATACTAATATTTGAATATTAGTGTGCATGTAAACCTACTGACTGACTGGAAGTGTGTGCAGGATCTGCCCGCATCCAGTTGGAGCAGGTTGGAGAAATGTTTTTAATGCAAACATATACACATTCATTGAGAGGACGGGCAAAAGTCCATTTTGCCTGCGTGCCAGTGATGAGGAGCTCGTTTAACAGCAGTGAGAGAAATGTAGTGGTGCTTAAAAAAAGCCAAATCCTACACTGAAATAAAATGAATTTGATATGAAATAGACTGAAGGAAAATGCCACACAGATGCCATCAGTAAGCTCATGCTGCCTTGTTTCGCCAAAATAAATTTGCTTATTGATTGCTGGCCTGAACGTTTTCACAAAAACTTGAAAATGTAGGATGGTAGGGCAAATATGGATAACCAACCCAACAAGTCAACTCCAGTGCATCAAAGCATAGTTATTCAATTATAGTTTTATATTGTGTACAATCGTACACAGTTTGCATCATTTCGTATCCAGGACACTTGCAGATAACTATTTTGTAACAGATAAATTATTTTGTAATGTTGGTTAGCCTTGCAATTTATTCCTTACATGACTGTGGGGGAAAAAAAATATATAATATATATATATATATATATAAACAAACAAACAGGCATGAGTGTTTTACTGGGAAGTACGCCACTCATATTTTTCATACAAGTTACACCCAGGACATGGAGAACCAAAACTGTGACATATTTAAATAATACTGGCTGGCTTTTCTTCGAGGTATATCAGATATATTCCATTTAGCCAGCATGATATTGAACGAACTGAAGATGAGTAGCTGAATGGACTATATCTGATATACCTAAAAAAAGCCAGCCAATATGATTATTATTATTATTATACATACACACTCTCTTCATATTAGCATTCTCGAAGGCCACCGCTAGCTTAGCCGTGACTCGGTGCTGTTAGTGTGGCAGTCCAGTTATCTTCCAGCTGGTATTGTGTTAGCGAAGGCCAATGCTAGCGCAGTCAAGCTGAATATTATTATTTTCCCAATGTAATTTACTAAATTACTTTTAAAATCAACATCGACAACTATACACAGTGGAGCAACCTGGCAGTTAAAATTCTCTCAAAATATTCCGTTTTTAACAACGCAAACCTGGCAACCATATTTATTTAAAAATTGTCACTGTCGCTCACTAGCACGGAATTTTCACATCTCCAACGTGTGAAGTTATGTTGTCTTGACAACGTGCAATATTGTAAGAATATTGAACACTCATTCTCCATTGGGTAGAGTGATGTAATACACATAGGATAAGTGATATGCTAAGAATATCGTATGCTATCAAACCAAATGAATGAAACCCACTAGAAGGGAATAGAGTACACGTTTTTATTCCACGGAAAGTGTCCTGAATGTATAATAATTCCTGATATTTCATTCTGATGACGTCACTCCCAGTGTTTTCCCGCTGACTGGATGCGTGTTGTCAAAATGGCGATCCGGTTCAAAATTAAAATTCTTTTGATTAAATTGCATATTTTTCTTTTGTGGATGTGTCCATATAAAATAAAGAACATTACACGGTGGCATGGAGATATGAAGTTTATCTTCTCATGTTGATAATATTTCACTGTGCTCACTCGTGATATATATATATATATATATATATATATATATATATACACACACACACACACACTACTCGAAGATAAACTTCACATCGTTGCACAACCATGTAATATCCTTTATATATCAGCTAAATAGCAAATAATGTGCATAGGCTATGCAAGTATGTGTCAGAAGAGCATGTAAAATAGCCTATATGTTTCATAAATTCATTTACACCACATCAGACAGGTAGGCATTATAAACTAATGATCTCAAATGGAACCAAATTAAACCAAAACATTAAATATGTGACTTTCTTAACTTTCATCATCCATGTTTGCTTATCAGTACATTGTATGTCACAATATTCAACACGTACAGTATTGTTATCATATGAAAATGCAGGCACTCGGCAGGGGGCTGTGTAATTAGGCAGCATTTGTGGGCACTGTTTGTGCTCTGGGGAAAATGTCTGTCCCGTTTGAATGGAAGGCAGCATAAGGATAACTGTCTTCTGTCCCTGTCTTGGACAGATTTGACGACAGATTGCCATGGAGAAAGCAATCCCATAAATCTGTTCATCAGACCATGAAAGTTTTAAAACTATACCAGATTGAACAATAGTTTATTAATAATATTGATTTTTTTTTATTTATATGCGATGATATTGTAAAAAAACAAACAAACAAACAAAAGATATAATGTTAAGCAAGCTTGGTGATGTGATAATTACACACCAAGACCATGCAATAACAGAGTAATAACATTTCACTCTCATAGACATTTGCCTACATTTTTAGGAACTCTCATAATATATAATAACATTTGCATAAATAAATAGATTCCGTGTTAAAGAGCCTGTTATTGAGGATGTGGCGCATGATTACATGATTAATGTTTTGCTTAAGCTTTATGTGATGAGTACTGGCAGGTGGTATGATGACCTGTATTGACAGTATGGTGCTGTTTCAAATGTTTCTGGGTTGCTGCTTCTACAGTGGTACACTCATTCACTATGCCAGATTTTATACAGCTTATGTGACGGTGATGAAGTGGAAGGTGAGATTCAGTCTGAAAGAAAGGTGCTAAAACACTTCATTATGATCACAGTGTTCTGTTCTTTCGAAGAAGAAGCCTTTGTCACATGCACACTCAAGCACAGTGAAATCCGTCCTCTGCATTTAACCCATCTGAAGCAGTGAACACACGCATGCACACATACCGTTCAAAAGTTTGGGGTCACCCAGACAAGTTTGTGTTTTCCATGAAAAGTCACTCTTTTATTTACCACCATAAGTTGTAAAATGAATAGAAAATATAGTCAAGACATTTTTCTGGCCATTTTGAGCATTTAATCGACCCCACAAATGTGATGCTCCAGAAACTCAATCTGCTCAAAGGAAGGTCAGTTTTATAGCTTCTCTAAAGAGCTAAACTGTTTTCAGCTGTGCTAACATGATTGTACAAGGGTTTTCTAATCATCCATTAGCCTTCTGAGGCAATGAGCAAACACATTGTACCATTAGAACACTGGAGTGATAGTTGCTGGAAATGGGCCTCTATACACCTATGGAGATATTGCACCAAAAACCAGACATTTGCAGCTAGAATAGTCATTTACCACATTAGCAATGTATAGAGTGTATTTCTGATTAGTTTAAAGTGATCTTCATTGAAAAGAACAGTGCTTTTCTTTCAAAAATAAGGAAATTTCAAAGTAACCCCAAACTTTTGAACGGTAGTGTACACACAAGTGAGCAATGAGCACACACTCATACCCAGAGCAGTGGGCAGCTACGCTACAGCACCTGGGGAGCAGTTGGTGGGTAGGTGCCTTGCTCAAGGGCACTTCAGCCCAAGGCCGCCCCGCGTTAAACTAACTGCATGTCTTTGAACTGCGGGCGAAACCGGAGCACCCGGAGGAAACCCACATGGCTCGAACCCATAACCTTCTTTCTGTGAGGCGACAGTGCTAACCACTACACCACCGTGCCGCCCCCTTTAATTACACATAATGGACTGTGATCAAACTGGTGACTTTAGCTAAACTTTTATTGACTGCCTGAAATCATAAGCCCCTTATCTATCTATCTATCTATCTATCTATCTATCTATCTATCTATCTATCCAGTTAACATACTGTCAATTACTTTGTCTTCTCCTGTCCAATGTAAAGAAAAGGCTGTTTTCTGTTATTATGTATTTCTGACATGAGGTTCATTCTGACATTTGACAGAATTTCAGCTGGAAGAAGAGAAACACATGCAATGAAGTTTTGTAGGCTTTGAAACACGCACTGTGCTGTGTTATCAGATTGAAATGAAATAAAGTGTTTTTTTTCTTCTATCCGTGCTGAAAGCCAGTGCGACTTCCTGTGCGCAGAATTTCGCAAGTTTTTGCTGAATTTCTCTTCTCTGTGCGTTTCTCATATTCCGGGTACAGAGTGATTCACTACCACTGTTCACGTCCAATCCACATCATTTAGCTCCACAGCTCGGCACCAAACTGCCTCAGTAGTGTTTAAAGAGTTTAAAAAAGGGGAAGTGAAGTCGTTTTAACTTTGACGTGTGCGTTAAAAGGTTTCAGTCTTTCACCAAAGCGGCTCCTGAACTCATCCTGACGCTGGCGCGGTCCCACTTTCACACTCAATCAGCTTGATATTTGTGTAAATATAAACAGAATCAGAGCCGAGCTCATTTGAACCCACGGTACGTTTCTGTGTTTGGCTCCTACCGCGCCCCTCTTCGGCTCGATCACACACTTTTTGTGCTCTCACCCGCTACCAAAACAAATATTTGACAAAGTATTGAAGGTAAAGGATTTCACACTTACAGATTTTCCCTCGCAGACTTTGTAGAATCCGGATTTTCGTGTCGTCTTCTTCCGCCATGGTCAAAGCTTTGTGTATGAGTGAGTGAGTGAGTGTGTGTGTGTGTGTGTGTCTATGTACAGTAGCTACATTCACTGAGTACTGAGCGCAACTCTCGGGAGCGCCTGCGGTCACTACCCGATCATCGCTGCGCATGCGCAAAATATTCACGCATGCGTACAAAACAGCGTACCGGAGACGCTACCCGGGTCGTACCGCGCATGCGTGCAATTATAAAGCCTTTTCACGAAAGATGCCTGAAGAGGGAGAGGGATAGTATAGTTCCAAATTTTAGGAGATAAATTCTATCTGTGGGTTCATTTTTGTAGCATGGACTTATAACATTTGGTCGTTTGAAATAAATTTACACGAATATACCTTTTTGTCTAATTTCTTTATTGACATTACGCCGTGTTTCTCTGTTCGATAAGTACAGCTAACCGGCTAAGCGACTGTCTCACAGCTGGTTAACTGGCCACATCCGTTAACGTGACCTGCGGGTAAGTGAAAGGAAACAATGAGTCTTATTACTTATTTTAATTTTATTTTTAGTGTAAAATATACTAATTTTTTTTCGCCGTCCAAATCCTGCGCTCTGATTGGCTGGCGAGTGGGTCCGTATCCTACGATACGGACCCTGGTGGACCTCTGGCGCCTCGCTCGTTCACAACAACAACAAACATAGTCGCATTTTTTGTCAACATTTATCTTTTTTTAATTTTTTTACAAGATTTATTTATAAGATTGTCAAAAGTTTTATAAATTTTTGCCAGCATTTCTCAGGAGAATAGCATTAATTTTACAGCATGGATAGTGATAATGACAGTGTTCACAGCAAAAGTGAGTTTTACTACCCTGATGAAGACGAAATAAAAGAAAACATTTCAGGAGAAAGCTAAAAACCTGTAATTTGCTAACACCGAGCAAAACCATGGCTGAATCCTGAATGACTCCTATTTTAAATAGGGGACTACATAGGCGGCAAAATGTTTTTTTCCTGCCATGGAAGTGCACTTGTATACCGAGGAGGAAGCAATTTGCATGACAGCCGTGAATGAGGATTCAGAATGGTGGCTCGCCTCGACTTGGTTTTCCCTTTCGGGCGCTCTCGTTTTCTGTTAGAATTTAGTAAAGAAAAAAATTAATATATTATTTACCAGCTTAAGGTCGGTCCGTATCGTGAAATACCGTGACCTCGGCCTTGAATACTGACCTCGGCCCAGAGGGCCTCGCTCAGTACTTTCAAGACCTCGGTCACGGTATTTCACGATACGGACTGACCTTAAGCTGGTAAATAATATATATATTACAGCCAGGAGGTTAAGAGAAGATAGACGTCACACTACGTAAAAATAATAGGAAAGAGGTAATGTTATCAGGTTGTCAGCTTTCTAATTTACAAATCTGGTGAAGATATTGTTCATTTTATTAAAGCTAAGACACTAAAGATCAGAAGGATAATAATAACAACAACAAGTGTTGCCAGGCAAAACAAACTTAGGCCGGTAGCACTTTTTTGTTTGTTTGTTTGATGGATTGATTGATTTTAAGTGCAACTAAAGAGCTCTTCAGAGGAGCTAAGATTTCCTTACATATAATTATGTAGTAAATCTGTAATAATTATGATTTTGACCTTTTTGGTGACCTTGACCGGATGACCCTCAAAATGTTGGAGGTTCTATTTGAGACCAATGCCCATCTATCCTGAAAGTTTCATGAAGATTGGTCCAGCCGTTTTCCCGTAATGTTGCTAACAAAGAAACAAACATACAAACAAAGAAACCCCACTGAAAACAATACCTCACCCCCTGGTGGACTCTGTCCTGGGCGAGGTAATAATAATAAAGAGCGGCGGCTACAATTATCGACACCTTAACAATCTTTTGGCTACTGCAAAAGTAGAAAAGACTTTCAATACATAAATTGTGCATGAATAATTACTCAAACTTCCACTGGAAAAAAAAAAACAGGTTGATTCCTGATTACTTACCGTATCAGATCACATGACACTGTTCCACAGTTATTGACATCTGGATGATTATAAAAAAAAAATCAGTATGTGGTATTAAGTGAACAAAACATAGTTTTTATTTAAAATTTGTTTTCCACAGACTTATATTTAGTACAAAATATCTTTATATAAGATATCGATGTCGGTGCTTACGTAAATGAGGAAGAAATTCGAATGTTTGTAAACAAATGAACTGATAATGTTGAACCTGTGTCAGAAAATCTTTTTGTTCCACTTTCTACCCACTTTCTAAGTATTTTTGTTGATCACGTTTTGTTAATCATTCGTATTTGTTTGTATTAATTTCTAGTTTTGTAGTTTACTAATAAATGTCAACAGGCAATTAACATTGTAACCACATGAAAATCCAGGTCAAAGGTTGCATGTCATTCTTCAAACCAAAATATAAAATGTCTACTGATATTGTAATATGTGGTAGATATTTACAACAAACTGCAAAAAAAAAAAATTCTGAACAGAATAGGTAAATCTGAATATTTCAAGCATGTCATTTTTTATATGCTAGGAATTTAATTCTAGTCTAATTGTATTTATTGCAATAGGATTCCAAATACTCTATAAGCATTCCATTCTGTTATGAATCAGGAAACAAATATTATAAATCGCAGCACTTTTATTTTTTAAAAAGTACTTCATCTACTTCAACAATGTTACACAAAGATCGATCCATAAACAGTTGTAAATATCACTTAATTCCACAGGGTGTTGATAATGGTAGACACCGGTGAAAGTGATCACTATTATCGACACCTCACGTGACTTCTCAAACGCACGTTTAGATTAGGGCTGTGCGATATGGGAAAAAATGAATATCCCGATACATTTTCTCCATTTCACGATATACGATATATATCTCGATATATTTAAATCTCCTCTAAAGGACCCCATGAAATCTAACTTTTACTCTTTGCTGTTTTCACTACAATCCCTGCAGATTAAATAACATTCTTGGTTAACTTTACAGGTGGTTTTCAACAACACATTTTAAATTTTTATGTTAGTGATTAATCACAATTGAGTTGAAATAAGACTATTTTTATTCAACAAAGATGTGGCACAAACTGCAAAAACAATCTTGAAAATTGCAACAAAGGGGCAATACAATACAGAGCTGCTCAGAGCTCAAATCAATAAAGTGCAAGCTCAACACTGAGAAAGACATTTAGCCTAAATAAGAAAAGTGCTCATTCATTAAATTATTTAAAAAAATAGATCTCCAAGCTATTAACCTGACTACTGAGAACCACTGGAACATTCACAATAGAGAGAGAGATTGAGGGAGAGAAGAGAGAGATCTACAAAACATAATGTTCCTCTTTGCACACTTTTGAACTGAATGTTTTCTGGCTCTGCCTCTCAGATGTGTATAATTCCGGCATTGCCTTCTCTGTAAAATGTCTGCGACCAGGCAACTCATGTTTGGGATCGAGTGTGTTTAGTAATTTTTGGAAGCCTGGTTTTTCCACTATACTAATTGGGATCATGTCTTTGGCAATGAAGTTAGTGATTGCATCCGTTATAGCTCTCCATCTCTGACTCGTTTTCTCATATGGGGTGGCTTTGGAGAACGAGACCGCTATGGTCGTTTGTTTAGCTTGTGGGGGGTTTTAGCTCGTGGGCAAGTAGTTCGGAGTTTAAGAGACTCTTCATACTGTACCGGGTGAGTTTCAGGTGATGGAACATATTTGTAGTGCTGCTGCCTTTCGTGATGACAGTTTTTTTTTTTTTTTTGCACACTTTACAAACTGGCATTTGCTGTTCCACGTCCTCCTCGCGATATCCAAAAAATGCCAGTTGACTGACCCCTTACTAGTTCTTTTAGGAAGTAATTTGTCGCTGAAATTGCCAGAGCTTACACGGTAGCCTATGCAACACCAGCGATTGCACGAACTGAGTCAGCGCTGTAAACCGGAACTAGGAAATCTACCCGCTGGCAGTGTTGCCAGATACTGCTAGTGTTTTCCAGCTCAAAATATGTTCAAAACCCGCCAAAATTCACTTAAAACCGCCCAATCTGGCAACACAACCGAAACTAGAAAATCTTCCCGGAAGTTCCTTTCAGCACTGAGATGTCGCCCGGGATTGGTTGGCAAGTGCGTGACGTGCCTCTCACGTTACTGCCTGAGGGACAGGGAGAAAACCACCGGAAAAGGTTTTAAACAAACACAAGTCGGAAGATGACCATAAAATACTCGATAGTTACGATATAATAATTTTATGTATCGCACACAGAATTTTCGCGATATATCGAGTATATTCGATATATCGCACAGCCCTAGTTTAGATACAAAATAGCGACTGTAAAATGAAAAAGTAAGAAACAAAGTAGGTTTTGACAAGGCTTTCATGAAATATCGGTGAATTTGATCAATAAAAACATGTCCATGATCCTTCCACCATGCTTCCCTGCGATGATAACGTCCGGGTTTTCCTCAAATTGCTGATCGTGCTAAAAAAAATTCCATCTCAGGTAATCAGACGACAAGATCAAAGGGCGAGGAGGGTCTTCCAGTTGATTAATTAACCAATAGTAACTGTTGTAACTGAAACTCACCTTTGTAAAATTGTTTTTATTGGTAAATCTGAAAAGGTGTCGATAATTATGGACTGTCGATAATTGTAGCCACTGCTCTCGTACATCAATCAGCCATAACACTAAAACCACCTGCCTAATATTGTGTAGGTCACCCTTGTGCCACTAAAACAGCTCTGACTTCCCAAGGCATGGACTCCACAAGACCTCTGAAGGTGTGATGTGGTATCTGGCACCAAAACGTTAGCAGCAGATCCTTTAAGTTGTGTAAGGTGTGCAGTGGGGCCTCCATGGATCGCACTTGTTTGTCCAGTACATCCTACAGATACTCAATCGGCTTGAGATCTGGGGAATTTGGAGGACACCTTGAACACCTCGAACACTTGGTCATGTGCCCCAAACTATTCCTGAACAATTTTTGCAGTGTGGCAGGACACATTATCCTGCTGAAAGGAAGCCATTGCCATAAGGGAATACTGTTGCCATGAAGGGGTGTACTTCATCTGTAGCTATGATTAGGTAGGTGATACATGTCAAAGTAACAGCCACATGAATGCCAGGACCCAAGGTTTCCCAGCAGAGCATCGTACTGTCTTTGCAGGCTTACCTTCTCCCCATGGGGGTCATTCCATCTCTTCAAATGTAAGACAGACTTACCATCTGACCTCTACTGTGTCTACTGTCATTAGTTTTTTCAAAACAAACAAACAAAAAACTCTTTCTTTTTTGGGGGGGGGGACTGAGGTGCCTTTAGCAATATCTCAAAAAAGGAAAAAAAAACCCTAATTGAGCAAAGTCCAGATTTTTGGGGTAAATATCTGGCACTCTGATTGTGGAATTTCAGGAGTGTAGCTTAGGTGGAATACAAAATGCTGGGTGCTTGAATTTTCTAAAGAAAAAAAAGTTGACTATCTGACCACCCGCAAGAGATGCGTAAACCTGTAGAAACCACAGTTTTAAAGGTAGGGGACTGATATTTTATATATGGGTCCATGTCAGAAACTGGTCTCTCATTTGGGACATAATGGTCAAAAAATAAATGTTCTAATTTTACTATTTTTTTTGCATTTACCTAACACTCAATGTTTCTTTTGTCATGTTTAATAAGAATAAAGATAGTATCTTGCTTTATCTGGCCTCCACTGTGGAAATGTTTTTTGATTACAATTCAAATGCTATTGTAAAATTGATTTACATATAAAATAACTACATGAAGAATTAAAGCCCCTCCTTCACAGATGAGTGAAAATATTGAATAAATTTCCTCTTTTTGATTGCTTGTGTTAAAAATGCCAAATTATGATGACTGAATTGATTATTCACTTAAATATGAATAATATGATACGTTTTGGGTGTTTGATATGGCGAAATAGGACAATAGAACACAATGGTGGTGGTAAAAGAACAGCGACTGTACCGGCTGAAGGTCACGCAGGTCTCTGCTGCAGCGCACGAGCAACGGGACATCACTACTGCACCGGACGGAGCGCAAGGCGGGGGCGGGGCAAAATGACTGGCCGTAGATTCTATCAAAAGTTCGATCTAAATTGACCATGGTTGCAAAATATTGGCCAAAAATACGCAAACACTCCGAAATATGAAAGTAAGATGAAAAAGAAACAAACATTCTATTGCCTTATACTGCAAGACTAAAAATAAAACTGTCAAAACTCACCTTTTCAGTGATAACGTCCAAACAGATCACCCGCGTAACAGAAAGACCACAAATGGAAGCACGATCAACTTCTAACTGTTGGAGTGGAAAATTCCATTCTACACATGCAAATTGTTAATGTGTGTCCTTCCCCGCACACAAATAACACGCTACGGTAAAAAATAGACCACAACTCATTTTATAGCTCAGAAATTCATACAAGACCAGCTACCATCGTAACATATTCTGTAAGAAACATATTCTATACCTAACTTTCAGCTTTTGTTTTAAAAAACAAAATCGCAGATTTATAACTAAATTTTTATATGGCGTAGTGATTTTAAGTTACTACTTTTGGTGAAGTAGTGACCTTGACCCTGAGGGTTTCCGTTTAGATCAAAACACACGATCGTATTGGTTTTGGGTATGCGGAAAATGGAGTTACAACTGTGATCAAATATTTTGCACGATGTTTTATTACGGTTATGATTATTCTGTGAGCACACCAATCCTTAGGTGTATAAAGTTACAACTTAAAATACAATTAGTGATAACTGTAGACTTTTCAGTGGACTACAACCTTTTTAAGGGAATGCGATGTAGTCAACCATTTATCATGTCCCAGATCAAGCTGACATTTTTCCACAAATTTGCAGAATTTTTGCCAGATTCTGAATATTCACATCAGAGATTTAGTTTTATCTGTATTATTTCTTTCATCATTTTATTTCAAATTAAAACCAACATCGCCATTCAAAACTGTATAGTTTTTTGACTGAGTATATTTAGTGGGGTACCCCCACAGTAGCCAGTTTCTGAGACAGACCCAAATACATCTTCAAATACAGTTGTGGTCACAAGTTTACATACACGGACATGAATGTATAGGGTTTTTGTTGTTTTCTTTTAATGATTCTTTGAATGGTTTCTGCCAATGAGTGCTGTCAAACAACCCCTTTTTGTTGGTACAGAGAAGTTAGCAGCTGTAGTTAATCATGATCACTAACAGGAAGTTAAGAGGCAGGCTTGCAGTACTCGAGTCCAACTCGTGCCTTAATTTTAAGGACTTGTGCATTAACTGCATTAGGACTCATAAATTGGAGGCGAGGACTCAGATTTTTTCTTTATTTTTTGTAACATGCCATAATAATTTGGCATAAGATCTTTATATCTAGGGGCGGCACGGTGGTGTAGTGGTTAGCGCTGTCGCCTCACAGCAAGAAGGTCCGGGTTCGAGCCCCGTGGCCGGCGAGGGCCTTTCTGTGCGGAGTTTGCATGTTCTCCCCGTGTCCGCGTGGGTTTCCTCCGGGTGCTCCGGTTTCCCCCACAGTCCAAAGACATGCAGGTTAGGTTAACTGGTGACTCTAAATTGACCGTAGGTGTGAATGTGAGTGTGAATGGTTGTCTGTGTCTATGTGTCAGCCCTGTGATGACCTGGCGACTTGTCCAGGGTGTACCCCGCCTTTCGCCCATAGTCAGCTGGGATGGGCTCCAGCTTGCCTGCGACCCTGTAGAAGGATAAAGCGGCTAGAGATAATGAGATGAGATCTTTATATCTACGTTAATTTTTGTACTAATTTCGTGCAAGATGTCACACCTGCACGCCTTGGTGCGTGCATTAGATAGACTCTCAGGTGCGCTCCGGACAGCACGTGTGCCAAGCGGACTCTCTCTTGCGCACATGCGCCGTAAACGACTCGTACCTGCAACAGGATTAAGGCCTTATAAAAACTGTGAAAACACACTTACTTTGCGAAGTATTGAGTTGCATTGCGAGCCTTATTTCCTTGTTTGGTTTCCTGATTTTCTGATTCTCGTCTTTGATTCTGCCGAGTCTACGATAGCCTGTTTATGCCTCGCTCGACCTATTGCCTGTTTCAGTTTTACGATTTTGCTGCCATTCTGGATTGTTTACCTGTCTTCACTTGTATTAATAAACACACCTTTTGCACTTACATCTATCTCCCAACCATCGGACTCGACTCAAAATTGTTTTTAATGACTTGGACTTGACTCAGACTTGAACACTGGGGACTCGAGACTGGACTCGGACTCGAGGTTTAGTGACTCGACTCCAACACTGTCTGTAGGCCATAACTCTTCAAACTCTCCAAAGATTCCCAAAACAAAAGAACTTCAACAATTTCAGTTGCAGTTGGTGGTCAAGTCTTTTGGGGGCACAGTGAAGAAAAACAAAAAACAAAACTATATATGAGTGATTCCACGCTTATGGGTACTGAAATGGGGACATGAACTTATTCACCTAAAACCGTTTCTTTTTTTAGCATCAGGTCACAAAACATGTAATCTTTAATGAATGATATGTTAAAAGATAACTTTAATTTTCTGAGATGTAATAAAAACATATTTATATGCCAAAGTCAAGCCTATGAGTTCCAAAATGATGTCTGTTACATTACTTCTGTTACGATTGTCCATCTCGCGTCTGTTACAAATTAATTACAGTCTAGCTATATACCATGTTAATCTTATTGAAAGAATGTGTATGTTTATTCTACTACACATGTTTATTAATTATATTTGCTAAAACATCACCTTCCTATGTTTCAAAAAGTAATTCTACATTGTTAAAATTGAGAATCTATATGTCCACAACACTTCTGTTACGTTCTGACTTTGGCATATAAATATGTTTTTATTACATCTCAGAAAATTAAAGTTATCTTTTAACATATCATTCATTAAAGATTACATGTTTTGTGACCTGATGGTAAAAAAAAGAAATGGTTTTAGGTGAATTTTTAAAAATAAGTTCATGTCCCCATTTCAGTACCCATAAGCGTGGAATCACTCATATATATCACTAACATATAATTTAAAAGTTTATACATAACTTTTGGCATTTGAATTTGCACCTCATTTTGTCTGAATAACAAACACGGTACACAGAAAAGAAAAGAAACTCTTTTGTTCAAACAAACAAAAAAAACCTCGACTAAACTTATGGTTTTGTCATCTGTCCTTTTGTGTAATTTGTACTTTAATTACTTTAGTATTTTAGTATATAAAGTATTACTTTAATACTTCGCACTCCCTGAAAAAGAGAATGCACATTCACCTGTTCGTATGTCATGTTCAGGAACAAACTAATGTTAATGGCGCTAAAACAGTCACCGTCAAATGGTGCAGTTGGAGTTTTGTTCTCGGACTCAACCCGGACTCGACTTGAAATTTTCTTTAATGACTTAGGACTTGAACGCTGGGGACTCGAGACTGGACTCGGACTCGAGATTTAGTGACTTGACCCCAACACTGTTAAGAGGCCTTGGCAAGTGAAAAGACATTTTGGAACTTACAGCACCACTGAATTAATAATCTAAGTGGGTTTATGTGTATTTTTGATCCCGTGTTGATTTCAGAAAACCCAAAATCAATAAAACCTGTGCATCAAATTCTTGTTTTTTAAAGATGTATGCTGTGCAATCATTCTGCCACAGAAAAGGAACAATTCAAAGAAATCACTGAAAGCCCAGTACTGTTCATTCATGTCCCTGGATGGAAATGTCTGACTACAACTGTAATCAAGATGCAATATATTGCCTGAAATAATCCAAATAGATGAATGGTTTCGGAGATATTGCTCGAATATTCCAAACACACACACACACGTTTTCATCCAACTTCAGTGTGATATTCCTCAGGTGTGACACCATGTACCAAATCCAACATGACTTTTGTGGGAAGAGAAAGTGTCTGTTAATGTAAAATCCAAACTTTGTGATGATGTTCTCTCTCAATTTCCCAAAATAAATTTCTGAAACACTCCTGCATTTGTGTACAGCGGCCTCTGAGTGTACAGTACCAGTCAAAAGTTTGTACATCCCTACTCATTCATAGGTTTTTCTGTATTTTGACTATTTTCTACATTGTACAACAAGACCGAAGACATTGAAACTATGAAATATCATATGGAACATATATGGAATTATGTGGTAAACAAAATATGAAACACATTTTACATTCTTCAAAGGACCCTGTGGTACACTATGGATAAACTGATAGACATTTTCATATCTCACCATTTGCAGACATACAATAAATGATAAACAACATGGCAATATCTTTATAGATAAGATCAGGATTGAGATCTTTACTTCATTTGAAATCGCACCATGCTTTCATTCATTTCATACAGACATAAATATATAAGTGAAAGCAGGGCGTGCGTCTGTGTGTGTGATACACCACTTGTATTTTTCATGAGCTACATCCAAGACATGGAGAACCCAAACCGTGGCATAAATCTGTCTGTCACTCATGAGGAAATCAGTGAATTGTTTTGATAAATTTGGGTACTTTTCGTTTGTGTATGTGTCTATGGACACATTTTAATGGAACAAAAACGTGTTCTATTCCCTTCTAGCGAGTTTCATTCATTTGGTTTGACAGCATGCAATATTGTTAGCATATCGCTTATCCTACGTGTATTACATCACTGTACCTAATGGACAATGAGTGTTGAATATGGTTTACAATATTACAGTTTATCAAGACAACATGATGTCACATGTCGAAGCTTATGCAAATATCCAATGAGAAACTTTTCTGCTGCGCATGCGCAGAAGCATTTCTTTGTTCACTGGGAAAGTGAAAGATTCACTGAACACCCAAAAGGCTACCAAAACTTCATTAGATATTCTTCATGCATATTTACAAGAGAAAAACATACCAACAGACATCAAAAAACTGGAAAAGAGACACATTGGAAACGTAAAACTTTGACAATTTGTAAACAAACATGGCCACAAGATTTGCTTCTTTAAAAACTGAAGATTTTGAGAGAATTTTGGCTGCCATTGTGTGTAGCTGTTGATGTTGATTTTAAAAGTAACTAAGTAAATTACACAGGGAAATGAATATTTAAGTATCAGCGAAAAATACTGTGGCGAGCATGCGTGGAAGGAGAGTCTGGAGACAGAAATCTTAGTTTCTCCGTCGTTAGCCTGTGTTACTTGCTCTCAATAACACTGCTTTATTAGCATTCGCTCACACTACTGATGAACACTACACCGGCTGGAAAGTAACTGGACTGCCCTGCTAACAGCACCGAGTCACGGGTAAGCTAGCATTGGCCTTCGAGAATGCTGATATGAAGAGAGTGTATAATAATAATAATAATAATAATAATAATAATCTCATCTCATTATCTCTAGCCGCTTTATCCTGTTCTACAGGGTCGCAGGCAAGCTGGAGCCTATCCCAGCTGACTACGGGCGAAAGGCGGGGTACACCCTGGACAAGTCGCCAGGTCATCACAGGGCTGACACATAGACACAGACAACCATTCACATTCACACCTACGGTCAATTTAGAGTCACCAGTTAACCTAACCTGCATGTCTTTGGACTGTGGGGGAAACCGTAGCACCCGGAGGAAACCCACGCGGACACAGGAAGAACATGCAAACTCCACACAGAAAGGCCCTCGCCGGCCACGGGGCTCCAACCCGGACCTTCTTGCTGTGAGGCGACAGTGCTAACCACTACACCACTGTGCCGCCAATAATAATAATAATAATATTCGCTGGCTTTTTTTCATGGTATATCAGATATATTTAATTCAGCTACTCGTCTTCGACTCTTTCCATATCATGCTAGTTGAATGGAATATATCTGATAGACCACTCAACGCCAGCCAATATTATTTAAATATATGTCACTCAGATCCATTTTGGTTCTCCATGTCCCGGATGAAATTTGTATAAAAAATACGAGTGGTGTTTTTCCCAGTAAAACACTCATGTCCATATTATATATCAGTACCAGTCAATAGTTTGGGCACCTCTACTCATTTGTAGGTTTTTCTGTATTTTAACTATTTTCTACAGAACAATACTAAAGACATCAGTACTATTGTAGGAAGACTCTGGTGTGGGTGGAGCACAGAAGCACGGCAGGCGGTTGTTTGCGATTTGTGCTCGACTTTATTGCTGCTTTACGGCACACAACTTTACGGCACAGTACTCTCTCTCACAGACGCACACACATTTACACACACAGCCTGGAAGCAAGCCCTCCGGGCCATCCTCCCCTTCTCACCCTCCTTTTATCAGGCACAGTCACTGCAGGAGACACACAAACACACGTTAGTTGATAACAGGTGTAGTGACATGACCACTCACCTTCCCTAACTCCGCCCTCCATTCACAGACTGACGCTCGGCCACGCCCCTGCTGCCACATACCCCCACCGCCCGACTCAGGCTGGGGAGCCATCCAGCCTGAAGCTGACTCCCCCTCTCTCCTTGACGGGAGAGGAAGTCCGCCACCGCCATCTGTGACCCCGGCCTGTGGACCACCTCGAATTTAAATGGCTGGAGTGCAAGATACCAACGGGTGATCCACGCGTTGGCATTCTTCATGCAGTGGAGCCACTGGAGGGGCGCGTGGTCCGAACAGAGGGTGAAAGGGCGCCCCAGCAGGTAGTACGGGAGGGCAAGGACCGCTCACTTGATGGCTAGGCACTCTTTTTCAATCGTGCTGTACCTGCCTTCCCACATCGACAGCTTCCGGCTAATGTACAGCATGGGACGCTCCTCCCCCTCCACCTCCTGGGACAGAACGGTCCCCAGCCCTCCGTCCGATGCGTCCGTCTGCAAAATAAATGGGAGAGAAAAGTCAGGGGAATGTAACAGTGGCCCCCCACACAGTGCAGCCTTTTCCTTAGAGAAAGCCTGTTGGCATTGCTCCGTTCACTGGACTGGATCTGGTGCTCCCTTTTTAGTGAGATCAGTCAGTGGGCTGGTGACGTCCGAATAATTAGGTATGAACCTCTGATGGTAGCCAGCCAGCCCCAGGAACTGTCTCACCCCCTTTTTGGTCTTGGGCCTCAGGCAGGCCGCAATCGCTGCCGTTTTATTAATTTGGGGACGCACCTGCCCATGGCCCAAGTGGAAACCCAGATACCGTACTTCCACCCGCCCAATCGCACATTTCTTTGGGTTGGCTGTGAGACCCGCCCACCTCAGCGACTTTAGGATGGCCCTAAGGTGTTCAAGGTGCCGCGGCCAGTCTTTACTATAGATGATAATGTCATCCAGATACGCGGCTGCGTAGGTGGCGTGGGGGCGGAGGACCCTGTCCATAAGCCACTGGAATGTCACAGGCGCCCCAAACAGCCCAAAAGGAAGTGTGACGAACTGGTGGAAGCCAAACGGTGTGGAAAAGGCCATTTTCTCTCGGGATAGAGGAGTCAAGGGGATCTGCCAATATCCTTTCGTTAAATCCAGTGTCGAATAAAAACGAGCAGTGCCTAATTTATCGAGCAACTCGTCAATGTGAGGCATTGGGTATGCATCAAATTTAGACACTGCGTTGAATTTCCTATAGTCCACACAGAACCATACCGACCCATCGGTCTTGTGGACCAGGACCACTGGGCTGTTCCAGTCGCTGTGGGACTCCTTGATTATGCCCATTTCGAGCATGGCTTCAAGTTCATCCCGGACCACCTTTTTTTTTTGTGTTCGGGCAGACGGTAAGGGTGGCTACGCACTACCACCCCCGGGGGCCTCTCAATGTGGTGCTCTATGAGGTGGGTGCTGCCGGGCAGGGGCGAAAACACGTCGGAAAATTCTTTCTGCAATTGGACTACCTCCGTGAGCTGGGTCGGGGAGAGGTGGTCTCCACAGGGGACTGGAGCGGTGGGCGATGTCAATTTTCTTTTTTGAACCTCCGGCCCCAGCTCCACCTTCTCCGGAATTACCGACACCAACGCCACGGGGACCTCCTCATTCCAACGTTTTAATAGATTGAGGTGGTAAACTTGCAGTGCCCCACCCCTGTCCGTTCGCCTCACCTCATAGTCGACGTCCCCGACTTGCCGTGTGACCTCGAAGGGCCCTTGCCACTTGGCAATCAATTTGGAGCTTGACGTGGGCAGTAATGCAAGTACTTTATCTCCCGGTGTGAACTCCCTAAGGCACGTGTCCCTGTTGTACAGTCAGACTTGACGTTCTTGCGCCTGTTGCAAATTCTCCTGGGTTAAGTGCGTGAGTGTGTGGAGTTTGGCATGCAGGTCGAGAACATATTGAATTTCATTTTTACTAGGTGAAGGTCCCTCCTCCCAATTTTCACGTAGCATGTCCAAAATGCCACGCGGCTTACGCCCATATAACAATTCAAATGGTGAAAACCCTGTGGAGGCTTGGGGGACCTCTCGTACTGCAAATAACAGGGGCTCGAGCCATTTATCCCAATTATGTGCATCGTCACTTACGAACTTCCGAATTATATTTTTGAGAGTTCGATTGAACCGTTCTACTAAGCCATCCGTTTGTGGGTGATAAACACTGGTGCGGATAGACTTAATCCTCAGTAGCCCATACAGCTCGCACAGTGTGCGTGACATGAATGTAGTGCCTTGGTCTGTCAGGATTTCTTTCTGAATCCCAACCTGGGAGATAAAGCGGAAGAGCGCCTCTGCTATACTGCATGCTGAGATATTGCGGAGAGGCACTGCTTCCGGATATCACATTGCATAGTCTACCATAGGGCTGAACGATTTTAAGAAAAAATTGAATTGCGATTTTTCTGGCAGATATTGCGATTTCGATTTCAACCATGATTTTTTTTCTTTAAATCAAGTTTCAGTGCAGATTAATTAATACAATGAATTCCATAAAGCTAATGCAAGAATGAAAACTGAGGTCAACAGATTTCAAATGTAGGCCTGTTTATTAACATTGAGTGCCTGAGGAACAAGTTATAATCTCATCTCATCTCATTATCTCTAGCCGCTTTATCCTTATACAGGGTCGCAGGCAAGCTGGAGCCTATCCCAGCTGACTACGGGCGAAAGGCGGGGTACACCCTGGACAAGTCGCTAGGTCATCACAGGGCTGACACATAGACACAGACAACCATTCAGACTCACATTCACACCTACGGTCAATTTAGAGTCACCAGTTAACCTAACCTGCATGTCTTTGGACTGTGGGGGAAACCGGAGCACCCGGAGGAAACCCACGCGGACACGGGGAGAACATGCAAACTCCGCACAGAAAGGCCCTCGCCGGCCCCGGGGCTCGAACCCAGGACCTTCTTGCTGTGAGGCGACAGCACTAACCACTACACCACCGTGCCGCCCCCACAAGTTATAATTACTTAAAATAAAAATAAAAAGAGAGCCATCTTTCTTAAGTAAACTTTTGCTTCTTTTACTTTTCCCATCTACAACATATCAGACATAAAAAAAGGTTGATCAATGGCTCAGCAGCATCAAAATATTGCACTTTTGTAAAAGAATGTACACAAGCATTATAAATTATAACTAGAGCCAACAACTCCCCTGTGGGAAATAAGAGTGATGCAGTGGCTGTAGCAGTCGCTATTGCAGGGCCCCTCCCTCCTGTGTGTGTGAGAGAGAGCGAGCAGCCCCTCCCCCACCCGCGCGCTCAGAGACAGAGAAAGCACACTTTTCCCTCACAGTGCTCCCTCCAAACAACGGGGATTTACACGAAAACGGAAGGAGATATTCACAAAATTCTTTCACACTGAGTGCCACAAGGCTTTCCTGAACGTAATTTTTTTTGTCTGTAGTGTAAAAAATGAGGACAATTTATTGACGAAACAAAACATGGGTCAGTTTAGGAGCACTGAGAAAAACTGGGGCTTTGACGATCTCAAAATCGTGTTGTCTGAGATCGCGATTTTCGGTCGAAAACGATAGATCGTTCAGCTCTAGTCTACCAGAACTAAAATAAAGCGATATCCCTGTGCTGACTGATCTAATGGCCTGATGAGATCCATCCCAATTCTTTCAAACAGGGTCTTGATTAAAGGGAGAGGGCACAAAGGTGCTTTTGGAGTGGCCGTGGGATTTACTAATTGGCATTCGCAGCATGCCGCACACCACCAATGGACATCCCCGCGAATCCCTGGCCAATAGAACCGGGCCATTATTCGGGCTAGTGTCTTATCCTGCCCCAAGTGTCCAGCCATGGGATTAAAGTAAGCTGCTTGAAATACGAATTCCCGGCGGTTCTTTGGAATTAATAACTGTGTTGTCTCTTCGCCAGTTTGAGTGTCCTGCGTCACTCAGTATAGCCTATCCTTAATAATAGCAAAGTAGGGAAAGGCCGGCGTCGCATTTGGCTGGAGACTTTGACCATCGATTACTCTCACTTGGTCAAATGCATGCCGCAGAGTCTCGTCTCGTGACTGCTCTAACGGGAAATCCCCAAGGGAATCCCCGAGAGAGGGAGGAGGGGCGGGGTTCTCCTCACTCCGCGTATCGCCCTGACGCGGTGCTGACGTAGACAGCTCTGTGACAGCTTCTCCCACCAATGCTACTTGGGGGCTTTCCCTAGCTAAATTATGGCAGGACCCACTTTTCACTATGTGCATCATTAATTCCTTAAACCCCAGCCAATCAGTCCCCAAAATTAGCGAGCGGGTGAGACAAGGATTAACTGCCACCTTTACACTATATTTTCTCCCTTGAAATAGAATGTGGACGGACACCAAAGGGTAGCTGTGAACATCCCCGTGCACACACAACACCTTCACTATTCGTGCTCTCCCCAGTGCCTCACCTTGCACTAGGTTTTGGTGGATTTAGGTCTGGTTACAGCCGGAATCCACCAAAGCCTGATACGTATCCCCTTGGACACTTACTGGTATTCGATACGCTCTGGCCCAATCGAGGGCGGTTTCTGGCGGGTCGGGGACCCGGACCACCGCGCCCACCTCCATCATGGAGCACTGATGTTGGAGATGTCCCAGCTCCCCACAGCACCAGCACACTGGCCCAGGCTCTCCCTCTGCACCAGTGTTATGGGCATCACTCACCTGAGGGGGAGGAGACACAGACAAGGAAGGGGGAAATGGGAGGACACCATAGGTGCGCCGGGCCGGCTGGGGGGGAGCCGGCCCCCGCCTCCGCGGTGGGGGAATGGGGCGAGGACGGGAAACAGAGGGAGAGGGAGAAGAGGGAGGAGAAGAGGAGACACGCCGTCCTGCCGTCGGAACTGCCACCATGTGGTCCTCTGCCAGCTCGATTGCCTGGTCCAGCGATGCCGGGCGATGATACTGGGGTCCTGCCCAGTGGTCCTGGTCCACAAGACCGATGGGTCGGTATGGTTCTGTGTGGACTATAGGAAAGTCAACGCAGTGTCTAAATTTGATGCATACCCAATGCCTCCGGACACCTTCCGGAAGTCGCGCAACGAATTGTTCCAGTGTCGCCAGGTCAATCACTCCTTCGGCGTCGTGGTTGTCTGCCCTCAGCCACCACTGGCAGGCGTCCCGGAGTTGCTGCCCGAAAGCGAACGACCGACCTCCTCCAAGCGCAGCGAGCGAAAGCGCTGCCGTTGTTGCTCTGGGGAGCGGCCGACACACTGGAGGATGGCTCTGCGAAGTTCCATGTAGACGAGCCGGCTGTCGGCGGGGAGCTGCAGCGCGGCCAGTTGCGCCTCGCCCGTCAGCAGGGGAAGGAGGCGCGCTGGTCCACCGGCCAACCCCATGCCTCCGCTGCCTGCTCGAAGCAGCGTGAGAAAGGCTTTCGGGTCATCGTGCGGACCCATCTTCGTTAAGGTGAGGTGGGGAGGGCCCGCTCCAGTGGCAGTCGTGGGCCCCGCCGACGCGAGCAGGTGCCGGAACGCCTGGCGGTCCTCCTGTTGGGCCAGCACCGAGGCTTCGAATTATTGCTCCTGCTCCTTCCGGAGGGCGACCAGCGCTTGATGCTGGTTCTGCTGGGCTGTGGCGAGGGCATGGATCAGCTCCTTAAACGGCGAGGACTCCATGGGACTGTTCCCTTCTGTACTCTCCCGGGTTTCGGCACCACTGTAGGAAGACTCTGGTGTGGGTGGAGCACAGAAGCACAGCAGGCGGTTGTTTGCAATTCATTCTCGACTTTATTGCTGCTTTACACCACACAACTTAGACACACTCTCTCACAGATGCACACACATATACACACACAGGCTAGAAGCAAGCCCTCCGGGCCATCCTTCCCTTCTCACCCTCCTTTTATCAGGCGCAGTCACTGCAGGAGACACACAAACACATGTTAATTGATAACAGGTGTAGTGACATGACCACTCACCTTCCCTGACTCTGCCCTCAATTCACAGACTGACACTCGGCCACGCCCCCGCTGCCACAACTATGAAAAACAATGGAATTATGTTGTAAACAAAAAAGTGTTTAAAAACCAAAATCTGTTTCATATTTTAGATTCTTCAAAGGGCGGCACGGTGGTGTAGTGGTTAGCGCTGTTGCCTCACAGCAAGAAGGTCCGGGTTCGAGCCCCGTGGCCGGCGAGGGCCTTTCTGTGCGGAGTTTGCATGTTCTCCCCGTGTCCGCGTGGGTTTCCTCTGGGTGCTCCGGTTTCCCCCACAGTCCAAAGACATGCAGGTTAGGCTAACTGGTGACTCTAAATTGACCGTAGGTGTGAATGTGAGTGTGAATGGTTGTCTGTGTCTATGTGTCAGCCCTGTGATGACCTGGCGACTTGTCCAGGGTGTACCCCGCCTTTCGCCCATAGTCAGCTGGGATAGGCTCCAGCTTGCCTGCGACCCTGTAGAATAGGATAAAGCGACTAGAGATAATGAGATGAGATTCTTCAAAGTAGCCACCATTTACCTTACAATATACACCTTACATGTTACACCTTAAAATATAGTACTGAAATTGCATTATAGTGGGTTTTATTCATTTCGGAGCTTCAATATCTCTGTAACTAACCATATGATTGAGGCTACCTTTCACATGTTATTTTAGCTAGTATACGAAGCATTGTGTGAAATTGAAGCCCTCTAATTTGAAAACTATCTTTTTACAAGTGTTAAATTATACGCTCAGAGACCACCATATACAAACAGAGTATTTAAAAAATTTATTTTGGGAAGTTGAGAGAGAACAGTATCACAAAGTTTGGATATGATATTAACAGAAACTTTCTCTTCCCACAAAAGTCAAGTTGGATTTGGTATACGGTGTCACACCCGAGGAATATCACACTGAAGTTGGCAGAGGTGGACAAAGTACCTAACTTCATTACTTAAGTCAAGGTACAGATACTACTGGTCAAATGTTACTCCGATACAAGTGAAAGTTCTCCAGTCAATTTTTTACTTAAGTACTGAAGTACTTGCTTTTAAAAATACTTGAGTATTAAAAGTACATTTTCTGTCAACACATTGTTGTATTATTATCATCACGATGCTTATAATACCTCATGCCTCTGAAGCAACCTGCTGGATTATTTTGTGAATTCACAAAATGAATGCATGCTGTGCCATCTTGGTGTTTTAACGTTAAGCTAGGTAGCCAGTGAAGCTCTACCTGACATGCTAGCAAACTCTTTTCAAACTCAAAATCATATTGGGTAGCTAACGTTACTAGAAAAGAAAGATTTCTACATTTTGTTCATTTGGCAGGATTATGCTAAAACATATTCCTGAAAGGACTTCAGAGAAGTTAACGTTATTCATGTTAGCGTAACTCTGTTTTTACATGCTAACAGTGTCCAAATTAACTAGCTATGTGTTAACATTAGCCGTGGACAAGGCTACGGCAACTTGGCGGGCAAATCCATAGAAAGTCATTTGACTAACCAGACTGCATAGCTATTGCAACATTATCATTAGCTCTAAAAGCACAGACAACTTCACTGCAAGCTTTCTCTTGGAATAAAACATTTACATACCTCAATATGCTTCCACAGTTTGGACAGCACGTTTTTGTAGGCTGTGATGTGGTTTGTTTTAGGCAAACAAAGCAAAGATTTAAAACGAAATGAATCTTTAATCCTTGCAGAAAACTGAAACATGGGCTCTAGGTATTGGCCATGGGTGCATGCATTCCCCAGAAGAACCGCCTCCTTCTGTTCTGCCATCAACTGATCGTGTTCAAATAATGCTGCGGAGAAATCATTGAACTTGATTTTATACAGTCTATGGACATGACGTGACCCTAGTGATTACTGATAGGCTCTCAGTGTCACCTGTGAAAAAACCAATCGCATTTTCGAAAATAAAAGAAAAAACATCCACTTTCAAAGCTGCTTCATAGTAACGAGTAATGAGGACCTTGATAGAAATGTAGTGGACTAAAACATACGATATTTGTTTCCCAAATTTAGTGAAGTTAAAGTCATAAGTTTCCCAAAAAAAAATACTTAAGTAAAGCACAGATACTCAAAAAATGTACTTAACGTAGGTGAGAACTTCCAGAGGTGGATGTTGAATGAAAATGTGTGGTGGTGTTTTTTTTATTTCCCATTTTCAAGCTTTAATATCTCTGAACCCATTCATCTGATTTGGACCTTTTCAGACACTATATTGCATATATGTGAAGCTGTATATATAATATCAGTCCCCTACCTTTAAAATTGTGGTTTTTACAGGTCTTCAAATCTGCTGAACATCACCCAGGCCTCACACAGTGAAGTCACATAGTTGATTTATTTTTTTATTTTTTCATTCAAGGACCCAGCATTCTTTATTAAACCTAAGTTACACTCCTGAAAGTCCACATACATAGATTCATAGTACTAGTGTAGCTTTGGTTTAATAAAGAATGCTGGGTCCCCACCTCTGTACCTTATTATTATTGGTTTTTTTTTAAAGAAAACTAATGACAGTAGATACCTGAAATTTTGCTGTTTTCCTATAAAAAGTATATCTTCCCTCTGGAATTTTTAGAGCAAATCTGAGGTGGTCGTGTGGGACTGTCCACATGATGTAAAAGAAAATATGATTCATCAGAGCAGGTCATCTTCTTCCATTGCTCCATGGTCCAGTTCGTATGCTCACGTGCCCATTGTTGGTGCAGGGGTCAGTATGGGCATTCTTACTGGTCCTCTGCAACACAACCCCATACACAATCAGCTGAGATGCACGGTGTGTTCTGACACCTTTCTATCAGAGCCAGCATTAACTTTTTCATCAACTTGTGCTACAGTCGCTCTTCTGGGGGATCATATCAGACAGACTAGCCTTCATTCCCCATGCGCATCAATGAGCCTTGGGCACTCATGAGGCTGTTCCTTCCTTGGACTACTTTTGGTAGGTACTAACCACTGCATACCAGGAACACCCCACAAGACCTGCAGTTTTGGAGATGCTCAGCCCCAATCATCAAGCCATCATAATTTGGCTCTTGTCAAAGTCAGTCAGATCCTTACACTTGCCCATTTTTCCTGCTTCCAACACATCAACTTTGAGAACTGACTGTCCTCTTGCTGCTTATGGCATATATCCCACCCCTTGACAGGCGCCACTGTAATGACATAATGTTATTCACTTCACCTGTCAGTGGTTTTAATGCTATGACTGATTGGTGTATATACTCATTCTTATTTATATAAAACAAATAATATCTTTCCGTGAAAATAAGTCTGCTGTACCGACCTGTTAAAAAATGTTAATTATGTAATAGCTTAAAAATTTTATATAAATTTTATATTTACTGTAAAATATAATAAAATAATAGCTTACCTAGGTGGCACAGTGATGTAGTGATTAGCATTGTTGCCTCACAGCAAGAAGGTTCTGGGTTCAATCTCAGTGGCCAACGGGGGCCTTTCTGCATGGAGTTTGCATGTTCTCCCTGTGTCTGCGTGGGTTTCCTCCGGGTGCTCCAGTTTCTCCCACAGTCCAAAGACATGCGGTTAACTTAACATGGGGCGGCCTTAGGCTGAGGTGTTCTTGAGCGAGGCACCTAACCCCCAACTGCTCCCTGGGTGCTGTTAGCATGGCTGCCCACTGCTCTGGGTATATGTGTGTGCTCATTGCTCATGTGTGTGCTCACTGCTTCAGATGGGTTAAATGCAGAGAGGAATTTCACAGGTATACGTGTGATGAATAAAGTTGTTCTTCTTCTTAAGATTCAAAAGGAAAATGAGAAAATACAAAAAGAGTGATATTTGCAGCACAGGGGCCATTATTATAATACTGTAATACACCAATTGTATACTAAACAATGTTGAAGTCATGAACTCTGTTATGCTTATGTCAGCAATGTTATTGAGATATATTTTGGGTAATTATATATTGAAAATAGGAAAATAGGATGGAGTTAAAAGATTGGATATTTAGAGGAACGGTAGATCAATTACATATGGCAAAATGATGAAATTAATTTTCGCAACTGTCACAAAAAGACTAACATTTTAAATTATTCAGCATTTTTGTTTTAATTATTCAGCAATTTTGGTCATTTCAAATTCTATGCATGTAAAATTGGATAGACTTAAAATATCTACTTAATTTCCTTCATTATATTGTAGTAAGTGACACTTATTTTGTGAGACGGTGTTAAAAATTGCTTACAAATGCATTTGATTCAAAATCCAAATCATTGTGTGACAAAACGTATACATTTATACACACATACTCACTGACCACTTTATTAGGAACACCTCTATACTAACTTATTGTGCAATTATCTAATCAGCCATTATGTGGCAGCAGGACAATGTATGAAATCATGCAGATACAGGCCAAGAGCTTCAGTTAATGTTCTCTTTAAACATCAGAATGAAGAAAAATTGTGATCTCTGTGACTTTCACTGTGGCATGGGTGTTGGTGCCAGATGGGCTGGTTTGAGGATTTCAGAAACCGCTGATCTCCTGGGAGTTTCACGCACAACGGTCTTTAGAGTTTACTCAGAACAGTGGAAAAGTTGACTGTTGAAGATTGGCAAAAGACCAGTTGATGTTTTTCCCAGTCATCAACTGTCCAGTTTGGGTGAGCCTGTGCCCACTGTGGCCTGAGATTCTTGTTCTTTGCTGAGCAGAGTGGAACCCAGTCTGGCCTTCTGCTGCTGTAGCCCATCCACCTCAAGGTTTGATGTACTGTGCATGCTGAGCTGCTTTTCTGCTCACCACGGTTGTTGGGTGTTTGAGTTATCGTAGCCTTCCAGTCTGGCTGTTCTCCCCAAACTCCACAGAACTGCTGCTCCCTGGATTTATTTATTTATTTATTTTTTGCACCATTTTGTGTAAACTCTAGAGACTGTTGTATGTGAAAATCCCAAGAAGTTTTGCAGTCTTTGAAATACACAAAGCAGCCTGTTTGGCACCAACAATCATGCCACAAAGTCACTGAGATTACAATTTTTCCTCTTTTTGATGTTTGATGTAAACATTATCTGAAGCTCTGGACCTGTATTTGCATGATTTATATATCCACTACCTAGTGGCAGAGGCAAAAATATAAATAAACAATATTGTTTTTTTGTTTTGTTTTTTTTTAATTGCAGGCTTTTAAAATGTAATGTTAAAAGGTACACCAAGATACTCCATGTCAGATATAGGAACATTTTACGGGAAAAGGAAAAAGAAAAAAACGTAACCAGTAATCTGGTTGTATAAGTGTGTACGTCCGTTAACTCACGCTTTGTTAAAGCTCCTTTTCCATGTCATATAGTAGATACTCAGTCTTTTTGGGTAAGATTCTACCAACATAACACATTGATTTGACAAATTTATTTCAGTCTTCTTTGCAAAAAAGAGCTATCAAATTGACAGGGAATCTCCTGATCTCCTGGTTGGTCCCTTCAGACTGGCATGGTTTGGCATGTTTGTCTCGCCACCTGACCCCATAGCCTCTGTGAGGAATACAAGAAATTGTGATCAAATGTAGGAAGTGAACAGCACTGGCTAGATATTCCTGCAGCTCCTTCCTTTAATGTTACTCTTGACAGCACTGATCATGGGTGTATGATAATTGCTTTTGAACCGGAGTTTCAATATGATTGGTTAATTCTGAGCACAGTCACATTTTCCATTAGAAAAGGCTGAGCACACTTATGCAACCAGGTTACTGTAAGTTTTTTCTTTTACTTTTTGCCATAAAACTATTAAATCTATTTGTTTTTACACCTGAATTTGTTGGTTGCTATAATCACATTAAAGGTGGAAAAAGACTAACTTATCTTTTACTTCACAAAAACTTAGGATTTTAACAGGGGTGTGTTGACTTTTTATAACCGGTTCCTGGTATATTTTATTAATAAATAGTTTCTGGTAATACAGCTACAAAAAGAATAATCACAAGTTTATTGCAATTAATAATATTTATTGCGCATCCTTCATAGGAGCATTTGTGTGAACAATTATAATATTGGTCCTACTGACATCAGTGACATTGCTGTTATTAAGAAGAGATGGAAAGATAGAAGAATTGTCATAGTGGCTAAATATTTTACAGTGATAACTGGAAATAAACACTTTTTAAAAAATCTTCAACTCAAATTTCAGACAAGAGTAGCAATTGTGAACTGAGCTAATAAATGCTACAAACATGTTGGCGGCGTGCAAGCTGTGTCTATGTCAAGGTGAAGTACATGAGTTTTGATTAGTCTGATCTAACTTAGTCATTTCTGTGGAGGGAAAAAAAAAACCAAGCCTGCGCAGACACCATCAGGTTTAAAAAAAATCCTTCCACAGGAGTTTTTGAAAATATCTGCCCATGTGAAAATGCAAAACCAATCTGAGAACGTTAAACCTGAGCACGCCAGCACAGTGAGGATGTATCTTATGCTGTTATGTCTAATGTCTCAAGACTAACTCTAAAAGCATGCATTTTGAGCAGGAGAGAAGGTGAAATGGGGAAGAACACCAACATAGCCAATAGCTCTAAAATAAAAATAACACCCCCCCCCCCCCCCCAAAAAAAAAAATATATATATATTCATATGTATGTACTGATGGGATGGAACTACCGCTGAAGGTTACACTTGAATACAGTGTTCACCCATGTCTTATTGAAAATCCGTTTGTACTGCCAGAGCAGTAGATTCAGGAACAGTACACATCATATTCTGCAGCCTCTACACATGGGTGTAATACATGCACGTTATTAAATAAGAAGTTACAGGTTACATAGGTAATAACCTGGTCAACAACTGTAATAAAAGGAGATCCATCTCATTCATATACAATTTCAAAACCTCAATGGGCATGTGCAGGTTGCCCATTTTTGAAAAATTTTATTTTCAGGTGACCCAGCCCATAATAGTAACTTGGAGTACTTGGAATACTTTTACATACCCATAAAACAGTCTACTATGTTAATAACTGGAAACAAACGGATTAAACAAACTGACTCATGAAACATTCACTGAAAGTTATTAACCAGCTGTCACTGTAACCCACTGACAAAGGAGAAGCTGCACAGAATTTCCATTTTTAACCATACAGTTTACATAGGTACTGTGGCAATCCTATACCATATATTGTTAAATGATGCAGGTCTGCCAGATAAGGGAAAGTGTCTACGTGCCCATGAATCAAGTGCGTTAGTATTAGTTATCACTCGGTATGTTTATAACTTCATTAAAATGTATTCATCACAAACAAAAAATACTGGAACAAATATAAACATGACAGGAAATCTTACAGAACACAACTGCAAAATAAACGACTGGACAAGTAACTTGACAAGTAGCTTGGTCCATTCACTGATATGGCTCAGGGCAGGGTTAAGAATTTTACTATAACTAGCCAATAGAGGGCACCATAGACACTTTGTATGAACATACTGTATCAGTCACTGTAATGTCAACCATTACAGAATTACACATTTCATTGAATATTACAAGAGTCAACTCATTTGATTCACAATTATGACTCGCTTTACTGCTTCAATTTCTTTTGAACTAGTTTTTTTTTTAATTCAATCAAACACAAAATAAACTACATTTTTAATTTATTTGACTTGCCAGTTACAGCAGTTATGGTGACATCTACCTGCTAGAATTTCCATGCTTGTCAAATGATTTGCCCAGTTCACTTAAGCGTATTTCAAAATGAATGATAAATTAATGAATCGCCCTCAAGTGCATGTAACAAATAATGTGAATATGATGAACATTTTAATTTAATCTTTAAAGCATGATTAAGTCCTGCTTCTCTTAAGCATCTAAGTAATGACACATCCTCTTGATCCAGTGAGGCAAATGAAAACATACAAAAATAAAATTCTCCTCTCATAGAAAAAAAAAACATAAAAAACTACCAACAGTATTTTGCAGGAAACAAATAAAAATACTTTATATTTACACCACTGTAAAGTGACTATAACAACTTTCATGTGTTACACAGGTTCATATGTGCATATTCATACTGGGCTCATTAACGTTTACTGCGTAACATCATTTTCTGCACTTCCTTCCTTCAGAATCAGTTATGGGTGTAAAAAACAGGTTCCTCTTGACACAAATGCCATTCTGACTTGGGCAACTGCAAGGAAGCTCCCTTCATGGCAGGCACTCTTGTCAGACACGTTGTATAGAGATTGGATGTGTTGAGTTGGTTATTTATTAAACTTTTAGGCAGATGGCCCTTGTGTGCTTGAGTCTCAAATCCCAGTGTGGAATCTTTAGAAAAATCCACAAAGTTTTTCTTCTTAGATTTTCTTATCTGTTTCTCGAGATGAAACGGAGTCCTGTCCCCTTTATAGGACAACAAAAGGGATGTCTTTTTGTGGCATTGAGGGATTTGGGGATAAGTTCCCTTAGCATCCATATCCAGTGCCTCCTCAGTTTTAGGGCTGAGTGGTAAACAGATTTTAGGACTTGCCCAAGGTTCAATTTTCGGTTGTTCTTTGCTGTCTGAAGCTGGCAGGTATGACCTTGTGATTGCCTTTATCTCACTGTTTTCTGTCTCTTTTACCTTATTGAAGTGCTTGTTCTCATGTATGCTCAGCAGCATTGCAGACTTGCACACTTTAGGGCAGTACCGACAACTATGTTCCATACTGAACCTCTCAAGATGTTTTGCTTCATGGCTCTTTTTGGTGGCAAGGTAGAGGAACCGTTGTGGGCAGTATGAGCAGCGGTAGCGTTTTTCACTACTCAAGCTATGGGTCACTGTTGGGTTAAAGCATAAGCCATCCTCAGTGCAACGTTGGCAGACAAAGTCCTCAGTGAATGGGACATCTGTTTTGGGAAGCTCTTCAAGAGGACACTGCTTACCACAAGTCTTGCAGTGAGGCTGATGGCAGTCGATGATATGCATGCTGAGGGAGGTTGAACTTGCGAAGGAGGTGCTACAGAAATGGCAGGTAAAATTCTCTTTTGGACTATGACTTCTAAGTTCCATCTTTGGCTCGGCTCTCTCTTCTGTGACTCTTTTCTCAAGACCACAGTCCATTTCCATGAAGTCATCATCTGGTTCAGGAGACAATGGCTTTGTATAATACTGAGAAGCCTTTAACCTTTTCCGCTTGGATCTGAATCTTTTGCCCTTTTTAGGTTTGTATGTGTAATAAGGGCGCCACAGTTTGTCATTTTCAGGATCATTCACATCATCGTATGGTTCATCTTCTCTGACTGAGCTTGAAACCTCTGTCCGTAAGCGTAGGTTTGGTAATCCTATATCATCCTCTGCTGCATTACCTTTTTCATTATCTTGCTTCCAGTTTCTTCTCTTTTTCCTCTTTGGGAACAGCTTTGAACCTTGTATCTTGCGACGAATAATGGCCTCATTGCCAATTTTGACAGTTATCTGGCACAGTGGCAAGACTTGGTTGTTCACTGATGGACCAGGACAAGCAGGCTTGGCAATGTATGTTTCTGTCTTTCCATCAGGGCGAAGGTTCTGCGTCAGGGTCTCTGGCTGTGGCTGAAGCAGCTGATTAGCCATTACTTCAATAGTTTGTGCAGCTGCTGATAATTCACTAAGCTTGCTCAGTCCCTCAAATGAGCACACAGGTGGTATGTTGAGGAATGGCAGAACATCTCTGCTTGTGTTACTACTGCATTGTGTGGAAGACGAGTCATTTCTGTTCATTATTGTAGATGGCCTTGTGTTTTCCTCTGTCAAAGACGGGGTGTATCCACAACCAAAAACAGGGGACACAGTGGCCTGAAAGCTTGCCAATCCACTATTAGTGGGGTTAAAGCCTCTCTTTTCAATATGAGTCAAATTCTTATCAGAAGACAAAGGAGTTTCTACACTTTCGTCACAAGGCTTCTCAAAGGTAATGTGAGGCATTTCTGAAGCCACCATCTTTGGAGTTGCCATAAAGGTCACAGGCATTGAGAATAATGATTGACCGCTAGTGGTGCTCTCTGGGTTACAAATAGGAGCTGTGCCTTTAAGTGGAGCAGCTTGCGAGTTATCATCTAGCGGGGCAGTGAAAGAATGCTCATGGCTACCCATCACTTCAGAGTAAGTCTTGTATCTTTTCTTCTTGAACTTCATTGGTAAAAGTCTGTAGAGTTTTATGGGGTATACACTTCCCTTGAAACCACCATTAGCAGATTTTTTATTCACTGCCAGACGTGGATCAATGCCATGGAATGACTTCTGATGGTTTTTTAAGATGTAGTAAGTCAAGAAGGTCTCCAAGCAGAAGATGCACTGATAGCGCCGCTCTCCTGTGTGCCAGATCTCATGTTTGGTACGGTATTCTGCCAAAGCAAAAACTTTATTGCAGTAGTGACAAGGATAGGCTCTTTGCCATGAATGCACATTCTCATGTCTTTTTAAGCTAGACAGAGTTACATAGGCTCGTTTGCACACACTGCATTTATAAGCCCGCTGACTGCTTGATTTGGTAACTCCTTCTTGAAGTGCTTCCAAGGAGCCTGATAACGTACTATCAAGTTCTGGAGGATCTTGAAGATCAGAACTTGGGAAAGACGCATCATCTAGCATGGGTGTGTTACTTGCGTCTAGACTGGCTGAAGCCTCTTTGCCATTCAGCTCCAGCTGTGGTAGAGCTTTCACACACACTTGTTCATGATTGCGCAATCGTTTCAAGTGAATGAACTTTTTATAGCAGTACTTGCAAAACAGATGACTGACAAATCTCCTCTTGTGGCTTTGCACATGGACAGCAAGGAGTGTTGAACTGCTGAAGGCCTCAGGACATTGCTGGCAACGGTAAGTTGTAGATGTTGGTACATCTTCAGGAATTAAGGAAGGTGGATCATCGTCATCCTGTGGGGGCAAAATCTCAGGTGGGGGCAACAAGTCTGGGGCAGAACACAAGGCTGAATTTGAGCTTGAAGACTGCAGCGTCGATGTGGAGTCAGGGGGACTGTTTTGTACAACAGAACTGCTAACAGGACTCTGAACGAGTTCACTAGTTTCACTGGATATGGGTGCCAAACCTTTGCAAAGTCGATGGCGCTTTTTAATGGGACCAAGCTTATGGTTAGTCAGAGTCTTGCAAGGTAGCACTACAGGCTTTATAACCTCTTTATCATATTGTTGTACCTTCTCTTTTAACTCCGAAATTTGAAGGCCTTGGCTTACGGCATATGAGTGTTCAAATACGGCATCAACAGAATCACTTTCGACAGATGGCATTCCTGATAGTGGTTGGTGAGACATGTCTGGTGATTGGTGGCCATTACTACGCAAGTCCACTGAAGTAAATGGGTTGTTAACTTCTGGCACTTCTGTGATGGAGAAAGCATTAGTTATTCGTGGACCTTTGGAGCACTCTTGCTCCTCAATCCGTGGTGCCTCCTTTTTCAAAGTGCAGCAAATAGACATTTTTGTCTGATTAGATGAACTTTCTGATTTAGCAATGGTTTGACTTTGTGCCATTCCAGAGTCTTGTCTTTCATTCTCAAGAAGCTTCTCCAGAAAGGGGATCCCTAATTTTTTCCCTGCAACTATTAAGGACTTATTGTCCCCTTTATTTGCTAAATCCACTTTGGAGGAATAAATGAAATTAAGGATGCTGGCAAATACTTCTGACTTCAAATCTGGAATTTCCAGCACCTGACTGGAACCGCAAGTATCAGAGGCTGTGAAAGCGTTACGGAAATATCCACTAGTTGCAGCCAAGACATTTCTGTGAGCACGGAATTTGATGTCCTCCACAACAATGGTAACATCACAGAACAGGCCAAGTGAGCGCTGCTCACTCAGCCGAGAAAGGACGGCGTGGGAGTGCAAGTTGTCCACCATCCCATTACAGCTGGAATGGACCACCATCATCTACAAGTGGGGATGAAAGAGAAAACAATTTCATTAGGACACAATGTTAATGGGCAGAGTTATTTCACCAGTAAAAATTCTGTGTTAGTGATTGTAATGTTAGTTTCAAACTCGGAACTGCAACAGAGTTGTTGTTGGGTCCTTGAACAATGTTTCTCAACTTGTAAAATTTATTGGACTATGTGAAAATGTCATGATGTTCACAGTGTTCTAAAGTAAAATTTCACACTTTTCAGTTTCTAGACATGCAGATAGTGACTTTAACGTGGTCATATTTTTCCCCCACTGACCATGGTTTCAACATGCAGGATACTAAAAAACACTTACTGACCTCTTTGTTATTTATACTATAGAAAACGAAATACATACAACATACAGTGCGGTCCACATAAAATAACTGACACCCACAGGGTGAAGGCTGCAAGTCTAATTCTACTCAGATGTGTTCTTCCATATTCAGCCCATTTTTATGTAGGCTACATCAAACAGAAAGATATTGAAGCTAGCATGTGGCCAATCACAATACATAGTATTAAGCTAGCAGTATGTTTAAAATGGAAAGAGACCTCTAGACTTTTAGCAAAAAGACACTATGGTTTTTGTTTGCATTATATGGTGCAAGCTTCCAAACAGAACTGCTAACCACAATACCTTTAGTTCTGAGACCTCCCCCCGTCTAAATACCACACAGTTGTGGATGAAGGAAAACATGTTATGTCCTCTGTTTTTATCATTTTATTTTTGCTTTGGAAAATATATGAACACTACAACTAGCATCTCTGACACATTTGTGCTTCTTTCCCCATCAACATGTATGTTTTTGTATTTGGTCAGTCTGCTATGTAAAAGCCTCACAAAATGAAACCTTATATACTCCGTGCTTTTTAAAGTCTAATAGCATAGTTATAACTGCAAAATGTATTTTATGATTTAAGATGAATGTCATGCATCACATTCAAAAATGTTAAATACAAAGAGTTTCTCTCATCAGCAGTTAAAAAGTATGCTTCCCTGGGCAGCTTACTACCAACACTTTGACTGCTCCCTGCACCATGCTGCCATACTATGCTAATTCCTTAGCATTAGGACAAGCACCTGTTCCCTGGTTGATGCATGACTAAATTTTCCTCTTTGAGATTTAACTGTTCAGTATTGTCCATTTGGTTACAGCTGGTGTTACTCTCACTGTGTTACAATGGTAAGGAATGCAGCGAGTTTAGGGAGCAGAAGGGACCAGTGGTCAATTCGGCTGAGGTAATTTTCTATCCTGCCTTGTTTGTGGATGTTTGTACTGGTTAAAATGGGTCTTTTAATATAGTAGCCTGATAAGGTCAAACATCAGTGAGTCATGCAGGAGTTAGTTATCTGCTTCAAAACCTGAATATTTGATTAAAGCCTTACAAAAAGGAAACTGTGGGACTGAGGTGGTTGGTGTGGGAGTTACTAACTGGGTGGATTTGTTTGAGCAGGTCACCAGAACTAAGGCAGGCCCCACTCTAGAGGATAATCAGGCAGATTTTGAGTCCGAGTTGCCCCTTCTGATAATCATGGAGACCCTCCCGATTCAAGGCTGGTCAGAAGTGATTATCTGCCCAAAGGG
Source organism: Neoarius graeffei (assembly GCF_027579695.1). Lineage (NCBI taxonomy): Eukaryota > Metazoa > Chordata > Actinopteri > Siluriformes > Ariidae > Neoarius > Neoarius graeffei. Next base: position 29,748,552 of record NC_083574.1, read on the forward strand.
TTTACAGCTCTTAAGGTCACCAACTGGATCGGAGTCTCCCCAATTTAGAATCATAAATATCAAACATGTTTGATATGACTAGAAATCATGGGGGCAAGGATTGCTGGAGGAATAGCACCTTTCTGGTTGGCCATTTAACATCTAGGTGTCCCAGACTGGTCTCCCCATATCCAGTGTTGTGTGAAGTGCAAAATAGGCCACCTAAACATCATGGCTCACCATCTAGCCTCTTAAACGGCGAAGACCATCTGCTGTGCCTCCACGTTGGCGCCCCTGGTTTTTGCAGAATGTGGCGGATCTAGGGGAGTAAACCCTGAAGAGAAAACAAAACAAAAACTTCAGGGTCAGTCCCTGCTTGAGTCAGCCCACTGACCCTTCAAACAATCAGCTTCTTTGAACAATATGTGGTGATGTGTTATCTCGTGTTTCCATTCCATAGTCTACTCATTGAGGAATGCAAGCACGGAAGAGGGCAGCCTGCTTGCCCACTGCCTGGAGCTAGCAACCCCTTGTTGTGGAAACCTTTACCCGCTATGGACCCGAAAACATCAAATAAGCAGAAATCATGTAATGTGAAAGGAACAGCGATGGAATCTTGAGCAGAGAGTGAGCTGACCGGAAAGCATCATGTTTAGCATGGCATCTCTTAGGCATCTACAAGAGAATGTATAAAAACAACTACATTTCTAAATGATCATTGGTTTCACTCTCTCCTCCACCTGTGTACACAACAACGTGAGCTTGTAGTAGTATCTCACTAGCTACTACTAGCTACTAGCTCACCTCCAGCTCATGCTGCACAAAATGGATAAAGGCGAGTGTCCATACAGCATTTTTTCCCCTCCACCTGAGCGCCAGCATCTCAGTTGTTCCCAAAAAAGAGTGTGCGCACTGCACTCTGTCCCTCCCCCTCAGAGTGTTCTGCTATTTTTTGTTCAGCCACTTTGAGCGGTTCAAACGCTGAACTTTATAAAGCGAGTTTCTGTGAGATCCCAAGTCCCTGGAATCGCAAACTGAAATCGTGTGAAAGTGTGTGGTCCTGCATCTCAATTGAATCTTTTGGTGTGTGGGTTCTTCTGATTAAAATATTAAAAATTGGTTAAATCCTTCATCGTGTCTGTGGTATCCCATGCTTTTAAAACTGGTTAAGAGTTGAAAATCCTCTAGTGTGTACCAGGCCTAAGGGAGCAGAAAAGGATGGTTAGACATTAACCCTCATTCCACACCTTACAATGATGACCCAACAAGTTTTGATCAGAGGACTTGAAAGATAACTACGTTGCAAAAAATGTAGCCATGCCAATCCATGGTAGCCATGTCAATTCATCCATGCCCTCACTTATGAGACTTGTAAAACAGTGGCAAATCAAATCAAAAACACAGAGCACAGTGAAAACTTGGGATGCCACCAAGAAGGCTGAGGCTACCTCGACAATGACCAATTTATGAGTGAAGTTATGAATGAACGAGTACAGAGTCTCATCATAGAGGACCTTGTGTTTCCCTGTGTTGTTAGAAACAATATATACCCTCAACTGACAATAGGTGTGCTGATGCAGTACACCTGACACCAGGTAGAAGTACTGGCCTCACACACGAGACTCTGTTTAAATACTAGCGGACCCCCCTTCCTGGCAGGCTGCAGCATATCTTTGGTTATATGGTCACATACAGTTACATTAGCACAACCAAACAATTTACCTCACCCAGTCAGGTATAGAAGAACTGTCCAGGTCAATTGCACACAATGCAAAGTCTGCAGCTTCAACATGGCATTATTTATTTTGTTACAGATCCCATTGCAACATGGCTGGTCTTAACTGGACTTACTGTTAGTCTCCCAGTACCTATTAGGTTTCACAGGTGTAACAAGATGCTGAATAGGTTTGGGACCAGAACTTTTTACTCGCCAGAGATGTACTACTGGTGATGGAGGAACAGTTTGAGGATATTTTTACCACTAACCCTAAATGAACTAGCCTGACTCAAAACCATTACATGATGCAACACAGACTACTCATCCAACATTTTGTAGACAGCAAAGTGGAAAAAGATACAACTCGGCCATTAGAGTCCTCAAGCCAATTATTCAATTCCATAGTGATGGTAGCCATAGCAAATTGAACCTTCTGGTTCTGTAATGACTTGTGGTGGTTAAACAAGGGGTCAGAGACTGATACCATCCCCATATCCTGGGCAGATGAACTAGACAAGTAGCTTGGTAGGTAATTTCAAGCTTGGACCTGACTAAAAGATACTGGCAGGTGATGGTTGCCTGTAAGGCTGCACCAAGTCCATTTTTTTTCTCAAAAACAACAAAATTAAGGTTTTGGAGCGGCCTGGTTAAAGTCCTGACTTGAACCCCATTAAGATGCTGTGGCAAGATTTAAGTGGGAAGTTTATGCTTGAAAGCCCTCCAACGTGGCTTTATTATTGTCAGGGATGGGATGGAGACGGATGTATGTGCAGAAGACAATTTATTCAATAAAAGTCATGACGGGGCGGCACGGTGGTGTAGTGGTTAGCGCTGTCGCCTCACACCAAGAAGGTCCGGGTTCGAGCCCCGTGGCCGGCAAGGGCCTTTCTGTGTGGAGTTTGCATGTTCTCCCCGTGTCTGCGTGGGTTTCCTCCAGGTGCTCCGGTTTCCTCCACAGTCCAAAGACATGCAGGTTAGGTTAACTGGTGACTCTAAATTGACCGTAGGTGTGAATGTGAGTGTGAATGGTTATCTGTGTCTATGTGTCAGCCCTGTGATGACCTGGCGACTTGTCCAGGGTGTACCCCGCCTTTCGCCCGTAGTCAGCTGGGATAGGCTCCAGCTTGCCTGCGACCCTGTAGGACAGGATAAAGCAGCTAGAGAGAGAGATGAAGTCATGACAGGGAAACAACCCAAAATGGCAGGCAGAGATCAAAAACAGTAACCAAGCAAAAGGTTGGGCAAGGCACAAACAGGCTATCAAAGACACAGACAAAAGCAGAATCAAAAACCAGGAGATCAATCAAGAAAATAAGGCTCAGTAATGCATCCGTAACAACTCAATACTTCACACTGAGCATGTGTGAATACAGTCATGCTGATGCGCCTTAATCCTGTGCAGGTGTGCATAGTGAATGATGCGCATGCAAAAGTCTGCTCGGCACGCGTGCAGTCCCAAGCACGCCCAAGAGCCCGTCTGATGCACGTGCCATGGCGTGCAGGTGTGACAGAACCCCCCCCCCCCCCCCCCCAAGAGCTCCCTCCAGGAGCGTAAATCCATCTTTCCTGGCCCCAGGGATGAGGTCCTGACGCTGGATGGCATGCCAGTGGCGCATCACTCTGAGCCGACTTGGCAATGGATACTTGGCTCAGGTGGGGGCTTGGGCTCAGGCTCAGGACAGGACTTGGACATGAGCTCTGAACATGACTTGGACTCTGGACTGGATATGGGCTTGAGCTCTGGACTGGATGCAAGCATAGGTTCAAACTCTGGACAGGACATGGGCTTGCATCGTGGACTGGTCATGGGCTCCAGGCTGGACATCAGGTCAAGTTCTGGACTGGACTTGGGCTCGAGCTCTGGACATTACTTTGACTCTGGACTGGACTCAGGTTTGGACTTGAACTCTGTCTGCACATCGTTCCAGTCCTGGTCAGGACCCAGCAGTGAGGCAACGATGTTTTCATGGCTGGGCAGCGGCGGAGCGACGACACCTTCATAGCCGGGCGGCAGTGAGCCGACAATGTCTTCATAGCTGGCTGGAGCAGAGGTTGCCCCGTTGTCCTATGGCACCAGTTCTGGAACTGGTGCTGGCATGGGCTCTTGCACTGGAGATGGCACTGGCACCAACTTTGGCGTTGGCTCTAACGCTGGCTCTGGTACTGGCTCTTGCATTGGCTCTGACTCTGGCACTTGCACTGGAGCTGGCTCTTGCTCTAGCAGTGGCTCTGGCTTGTGCTCTGCCGCAGGTTTCGGCTCTTGTACTGGTTCAAGCTCTGGCTCTGGGATTGACTGTAGGATGGGCTGTGGGACTGGCTCTGGAGCAACGGCCTCTAGGAGGAGCTCAGGAGCAACTGTTTCCTCTGCTGTCACTGTGTCGGCCACTGGGAGGAGCTCTGGAGCAGCGGCCTCCTCTGCTACCACTGTGTCAGCCTCAGATGTGATAGCCCCCTCCCAAAAAATTTCTGGAGGTCCTCCTTCTCTAATGCCTCATAAATGTACCAGAGCATGATCTGAAAAGCCTGCGAGCTCCGAAGTCACGGGTGTTCTATTCTTATGAGGTACTTGGCCCATCGACATGCTTGTCCCGTGAGCCAAGACGTCATGCAGCTTGCACAGACAAGTTCTGGAAACTTGGGCTCTTCAGGATCCGCATAAAAAAAGGCACACTGCAGGCTGAATCCCCTAGGGTGATACACTCCATCATAGGGTGCGGGGGTGGCTATTCCAGTACGCTGCCGGAAAAACAAGGCTAGGGGCTGAGGTACGAAAAACCAGAAGTGGCGTGGAATGGCATGCTGAAATATTTCTGCTACATCCATAGTTTGGGCGAAGTATTCTGTCAGGGATGGGATGGAGACGGATGTATGTGCAGAAGATAGTTTCTTTAAAAAAAATGACGAAGGCAAACAATCCAAAATGGCAAGCAGAGATCAAAAATGGTAAACAAGCAAAAAGTCGGGCAAGGCACAAACAGACCATCAAAGACACAGACAAAATCAGAATCAAAAACCAGGAACAGGAAACCAGGAGATCAATCAAGAAAATAAGGTTCGGTAACGCGTCCGTAACAACTCAATACTTCACAATGACCGTGTGTTAAAACAGTCTTTATATAGGTGCGCTGAGGCGCCTTAATCCTGTGCAGGTGTGCATAGTTAACGGCACACGTGCGAGAGCCTTCTCAGCGCACGCACAGTCCGGAACACGCCCAAGAGTCCATCTGGTGCACGTGCCATGGCGCGCAGGTGCTATTATCAGAAGCAGTTGTTGCCGTTAAAGGTGGAACAACCAGTTAAGTTTAGAGGGACAATTACTTATTGAATTGATAATTTAAAATCTTTTGTTTTTCCTAATGTTCTCCTTGCCTTACATTACATTTTATGCAAAGCTCTAAAACCATTGTGTGTGACAAATATACATACACGCGCACAGAAAAGGGGAGGGGCAAATACTTTTTCAAAGCATTGTACTTTTCAATAAAATTTATTTCAAAATATTTTATTAGGTTTTTACAATATTTAAAGGGAGAGAATAAACATACCATTTCCTGAGTGAATGTGCATGAATCATGGAAACACTATTTTTCATTGAAAGTAGCACAAAGACAACATAAATGTTGAAACTAACAAAAATTATTTTTTTTAATATACAGTGGCATGCAAAAGTTTGGGCACCCTTGCTGAAAATGTCTGTTACTGTGAATAGTTAAGTGAGCAGAAGATGAACTGATCACCAAAAGGCATAAGGGTAAAGATGACATTTCTTTAATATTTTCCACAAGATTACATTTTTATTTCCATCATTTACAGGCGTAAAATACCAAAAAATGAAAAGGACCTGAAGCAAAAGTTTGAGCACCTGGCATGGTCAATACTTAGTAACACCCCCTTTGGCAAGTATCACAGCTTGTAAACACTTTTTGTAGCCAGCTAATAATCTTTCAGTTCTTACTTGGGGGATTTTCGCACATTCGTCCTTGCAAAAGTCTTCCAGTTCTACAAGTGTCTTGCATGCACTGCTCTTTTGAGATCTATCCACAGATTTTCAATGATGTTTAGGTCAGGGGACTGTGAGGGCCAGGGCGAAACCTTCAGCTTGTGCCTCTTGAGGTATTCCATTGTAGATTTTGAGGCGTGTTTTGGATCATCGTCTTATTGTAGGACCCATCCTCTTTTTAACTTCAACTTTTTTACAGATGGTGTGATGTTTGCTTCCAGAGTTTGCTGGTATTTATTCGAATCCATGCTTCCCTCGACCAATGAAATGTGCCCTGTGCCACTGGCTGCAACACAACCCCAAAGCATGATCGATCCACACCCATGCTTAAGAGTTGGAGAGGTGTTCTTTTCCTGGAATTTGGCACCCTTTTTTCTCCAAACATACCTTTGCACATTGTGGCCAAAAAGTTCTATTTTGATTTCATCAGTCCACAGGACTTGTTTCCAAAATGCATCAGGCTTGCTTAGATGTTCATTTGCAAACTTCAGACACTGAATTTTGTGGCTCGAACACAGGAAAGGTTTTCTTCTGATGACTCTCTCATGGAGGTCATATTTGTTCAGGTGTCGCTGCATAGTAAAACAGTGCATCACCACTCCAGGGTCTGCTAAATCTTTCTGAAGGTCTTTTGCAATCAAACAAAGGTTTTTATTTGCCTTTCTAGCAATCCAATGAGCAGTTCTTTCAGAAAATTTTCTTCATCTTCCAGACCTCACCTTGATCTCCACCGTTTCTGTTAACTGCTGTTTCTTAATAACAACATTACAATCTGAGGAAACAGCTACCTGAAAACACTTTGCTATGTTCTTGTAGCCTTCTCCTGCTTTGTGAGCATCAATTATTTTATTATTCAGAATGCTAGGGAGTTACTTAGAGGAGCCTATGGCTGTTGATTTTAGGGACAAATTTGAGGAGTCAGAGAATTTATACAGCTTTGAAATCTGCATCATCTGACCTTTCTTAACGAAGAATTTGAACAAGCCACAGCTCAATAAGCTAATTAAGGTCTGGAACCTTGGTAAAAGTTACCTGAGAACTCAAATGTATTAGGGTGCCCAAACTTTCTCATGGTGTTCCTTTTCTTTTTTCAATCTCCAATTGTGCAAAACAAAAATAATACACAAATCTTGCAAAAAATGCTGAAAAGAAATGTCTTGTCTTTACCTTTATGTGATCAGTTCATCTTCTGCTCACTTAACTATTCACAGTAACAAACATTTTCAGCAAGGGTGCCCAAACTTTTGCATGCCACTCTATGCTCATTTTGAATTTGATGTCAGCAACATGTTTCAAAAAAGTTGGGATGGGGCACGTTTATCACCTCTTCTTTTAACAAACACGCTGTTAATGTTTGGGAACCAAGGAGACCAAGGCTTCTTGAGGCTTCATAATGTGCCAAAAGTTTTCAAATGGGAGACAGGCCTGGACTGCAGGCAGGCCAGTTTGGTACCCAGACTCTTTTACTACAGAGCCATGCAGTTGTAATACATAGAATATGGTTTGGCATCATCTTGCTGAATTAAACAAGGCCTTCCCTGAAAAAGATGTCATCTGGATGCCAGCATGTTGCTCCATAACCTGTATGTGTCATTCAGCATTAATATGTCTTCCCAGATGTGCAGGCTCCCCATGCAATGTGCATTAATGCCCCCCATACCATTACAGATGCTTGCTTTTGACGGTCCCTCTCCTCTTTAGCCCAGAGGACGTGGTGTCCATGATTTCCAAAAAGAATTTTGATTCAGCAGACCACAAGACAGTTTTCCACTTCACCTCAGTCCATCAAGTTCGGGCCCAGAGAAGGTGGCGGTGTTTCTGGATATTATTTATAATGTATATGGTTTTAACTTGCATTTGTGGACACGGTGATGAACTGTGTTCACAGATGATGGTTTTTGGAAGTGTTCCTGAGCCCATACAGTGATTTACACTACAGAATTGTGTCAGTTTTTAATGCAGTGTCCCCTGAGGGCCTGAAGATCACAGGCATCCAATATTGGTTTTCAGCATTGTCCCTTCTGTACAGAGATTTCTCCAGATTCTCTGAATCTTTTAATGATATTCTGTATGGTAGATGATGTGATCTCTAAAGTCTTTGCAATTTTACATTGAGGAACATCATTCTTAAAAATTGTTGAACTGTTTGCCCTCACAGTTTTTCATAGAGTGGTGAACCCCTCCCTAGCTTTACTTCTGAGAGACTCAGCCTGTCTGGGATGCTCTTTTTATACACAATCATGTTACTGACCTGTTGCCAATTAACTTAAAAAAATTTTTTTTAACATTACACAACTTTTCCAGTCTTTTTTTTTTTTGCCCCGTCCCAACTCTTTGAAACATGTTGCTGGCACTAAATTAAAAACGAGCACGTTTTTCAAAAAACAATGATTTCTCAGTTTCAGCATTTCATATGTTGTCCTTGAAACCTAGGGTTTCTATGATTTGTAAAATATAGCACTTTTTTTAAATGAATATTTTACACAACATCCCAACATTTTTGGAAACAGGGTTGTACTTGTGCTCCTGAGTATGTGTAAATCTATGCACAAAAAGACTAACTAATGTAAACTTTGATAGAGCAGCTTCAAATCATATATGCAATGGAGTTGCTGCACAATATTTGCATGTGCTAAAATATGGATTACACTTATTTATTTCAAATACATGAACAAGTTTAGCATTTCATTTCATTAGCATGTCATTTCATATTAATTGGATTAATGGTATATTAAATAGACAGTAAGCCAACACAAACCTATTTTAAGACAAATAAGACTAATCTAGAAAACAAGCTGCTGTATAAATGGAGAATGGGCTGGTCTGGGCAAACAGCAGTTGTAAGCCAATGCGATGCAAATGGCAGAATTGATATTACTGGAAGAGTTAGTACATGCTGCACTGATGAGCGAATAGATATTAATGGCCCTTTTCCACTACCCTTTTTCAGCTCACTTCAGCTCACTTCAGCCCGACACGGCTCGCGTTTCGACTACCAAAAACCAGCACGACTCAGCTCGCTTCAGCCCTGCTTAGCCCCTAAAACTCGCACGGTTTTGGAGTGGGGCTGAAGCGAGCCAAAGCGAGCCGAGTGAGGCTGGGGGCGTGAGCAGACACTCCCCTGTGCACTGATTGGTGAGGAGGAGTGTCCTCACATGCCCACACACGCCCCGCGAGCACGCTGGGATCTGTAAACACCGCAAACCCGGAAGGAGAAGAATTACGAGAATTTCTGAAGCCTTATGCGCCTCGCCTCATCTATACGCTCTTGCCAGTATTTGTCCGCGTTGTCGGTGACAACAAGCCACAGCACCAAGACCAGCAACACTAACGACTCCATGTCCTCCATGTTTATTGTTTACTATTCGGGTCGTGAGACTACCGCTTAAAAGATCACTGATGTCACTGTTTGCGCTGCTTAACGACATCACCTGACGTCCACCCACTTTCGCTAACTCCACCCAATATGTCCACCCACTTCCAGCCAGCACGGTTCAGCGCGGTTGTAGTCGAAATGCAACTCCAACAGCCCCGCTCAGCCCAACTCAGCACGGCACGGCTCAGCCCAACTCAGCCGCGTTTGTAGTGGAAAAGCGGCATTAGAGACATACAATTTTTTTTTTTATTTCTTCAGAGGATGAAACCTGGCTTACAAGTCAGTTCCGTTTGCCATGGCATCATTTTTCAAATGCTGTCCAACGCTTTAGATCAAGCACTAATTTGGCTGACAAAAAGATCCTGTGCCATTCCCGTGTATGTCCACATTTTGTCCATGCTTTGATTTCTTACTACTAGCACATTTCAAAGAGAGCTCTACTCCCTTGCATGCTGTGTGCAGTCATTCAGCTGATCCTGAATACATTTCTCCTTGCATTCCTCCTCTAGCCCTAAACTGACACAGTTACTTTACGCCAAAGCCTCATCATGTGTCTATCAAGCAAAGGTTTCTGGCATAAACAGGAGAATGTCACCCATCTGTTTATTTTACATTGCAAGCTTTATTTACATCTTTTCACATTTTGGTATATTTCCTGTAAACTTGAACTTATGTCACTCATTGCTGCAATGTCCTGCACTGCTCTAATCTAATCTGGCCTTTTCAGGTGCTGTTACACCGCTGATTACACTGACAAATTTTTTTAAAATTCTTGTAGACGCGAGTCAAAAGTATTTCCAGTACTGCTTCTGAGAAATTATTCTCTTTTTTTTTTTTGGCCATTTAGTAGTCATTTTGCACTTTCCACTCTGTGAACTTTGCTTTTATGGAGTTTTGTGGGCGTCACTAAATGCAAATCATCTGTGCTATGTCTGCGCTTAGTGATTTATCACCTGATTGCCATTGATCAACACACGCACGTGAGGATGAAGAAAATTAGTTTGTAAATCTGGTGAGCATTTTAGTTTGGTTTAGCTGACACAAACATTTACATATAGCATTAATACAAGATTGGTAAATGAGGTTCAATGTGCTGTTATAACACAAACGCCACAATCCCGCACTGTATATGCAAATTTGTGCGTGCTAATGATAAATACAACATTTATTCTTTTCATAAAACAGTGTATTTGACAACAAAACAAAATACAAATGAGTAAATCTGACAGTCACAGGTAAGCCATCAACAAAAACACCATTTCATACTTACCTTACAGATGTTGCTTTAATGTTATTTTAACTTTATATAAATAGTATTAGTACAGTTATACATACATGCCATTGAACAGAGAACTGTAAACAGCATTGATAGAATAAACATTCAGACCCCCTGATGAAGCTCATTGTGCAAAACACAAGATGGCAGCAGAGTTTCAACAGTGGAAATCATGTCCACCTCATGGTTACCATGCTGATCGCCATTAGTGTGCTAAAGCGGATCAGAATAACCATTGAGCAAAGTGACACTCGGACAGAAAGCAGAAAAAGCAGATTATATTTTATATATGACACACACAAAATTATAAGCATTGCTTATTCAGAAAAGTTTAGATACCTCTTAAGAGGATTTGCTAAGTGTTCTTTGGATAGTTGGGTTTCTGAACAGGTTCTACTTGGTACCCTCTTTGATTAAAAAAAAAGTTGTAGAGCTAGACAAAGAAAAAGAAGAGACGAGAGGGGGTGCTATGGGAGTCTTTCATCATTGCTACAAATGCTGCCTAAAATCCTTCCTGCAACCTCCACTCAAGCTGATCGTTTTTTATTTTCTCACCAACAACTGTGAGCCACCTTAAATTTTTTGTTAGTATTTAATCCTCTATAGATCCAGAGATTATTATACTTGCAGGTCCTTATGCCCATCTATGTGTGGTTTGTGCATGTGTGTATATATCTAGGAGAATATATTAAGTGTCATCAATATTCAATGAGTGGCTAATGCTGATTTCCTGTATCATATTTTGGATGCCCTAAACCAACTTCCTCTTTTAACATTAATGTTTTTAATATTATTGCTCTTCTACATTCAAATAAAAGCACCAATGTGTATGCTTTACAGATTACTTTAGTAACATGCTTATTAAACAGTTATTACGTTGTTATAAATTTGATCTGCGTTTCAAGTCGATCGTTTCTCCTAGCTGCCTCCATCTCTTCTCTTTCTTCTTCTCTCTCTCACCTCTCCTCTGTCACTTTGCCTCAGGTATGCTTTGCTTCTCTTTTTCTTCCTCTTTTGGCAACTCTGTTCCTTTTCTTAGTCACATTTGTATTGTCTCTCTTCCTGTCTCTCTGCAGCTCTCGATCATCTGATTGTGGTCCTATTCTAATTCTTTATGATACCCATGTCTCTCGTTCTCGTCATCTGATTTCCACTGCTGTCCATTTCCTCACTGCAGCGCGGCCATTTTAAATCATGAACGAGAGATGATCCAACCTGAGTAAATACAAAATGGCTGCTGGGGTTTAGCTGACGATTCAGATCACTATCGATTATGAACAGTGCTTGTGTTTCACAATTTGTGACAAGCTCGATGGAAATTAAGCCGGTGCCATTCTTTTTAAAAAAAAAAATTAAGAGCACATTTATCTATTTGCAGATTTAATTCATATTTATTTTAATGTAAGCTGCCTAGCAGTTAGCATGATACACAAAACAAGCAAAGAAATATTACCAACCTACACACACACACACACACACACACACACACACGACATTTTGTTAGAATGACGCTGGATTTCCTGTTTTTAAAGGCATTTTTAAAGGAAATCATTCTCAATTTGCATCTGGTTTGTGAAAGCTATGTGGCCGAGAGTGTGTCTGTGAATATATGAGCGCGAGACAAAAAAAGATAGAAAACCACATGCGAATCTCTATATGAATTACACAGCAAAAAAAAAGGCACAGTTCATCTACCCACATAGGGCTATGATGACATCATCGGGCACAAAAAAGATTTGTTGATTTATTGTATTTTATGCATTGACGAGTATGGGGGGGGGGAAGAAAAAAAGTACATACAAATCTATGCATAAACAAGCAAATCTAAAGCCAGTGTGCACAGCCTTCGTGTGTTCATTCTATCAAAGCAGACAAGTTGGTATGATCACTGCTGAAACAGGCCTCTGTTGTCAGGGCAACGCATTTATCAGCAATTAAGCTGGGTGATGAATGACGAACAGCATAAAAATTGTGCTTAAGAGTCAGCTTAGCAGCATATGTTAAGATGGAGGATAGGCAGCTTTGCTTGCTCTGCTCCTGCATGCGTGTGCCCGTGTGTGTGTGTGTGTGTGTGTGTGTGTGTGGGTTTTGTCTGCTCAGCCTCTGGACTGTCACACTGAGGGCTTGCTGCATCTTTTCCTGCGATGGCGGTTCACGTATGAGTCAGTAAACCTGCTTAATAGTGCAACACATTAAATGTAATTGTTTGGCGTTTTTGTTCATTTTGTTTTTAACACTGATTTTTTTTATGTCGTCTTATTGTTTTCGCATTCTAACTCCCCATCCACAGATGTGCGAAAACGAATGCTGCCACACCCTTATTTAACATAGTGTAAAACAGCAGCACAGAAAAAAAGTGAAGTGCGGTTAATCATGGCTTTTTTTTTTAAACAATTAGAAATAAAAATAAAATTGGACAAAAAAAATCTCCTACCTCAGCAAAATGAAACAGCTGCTGGCGTCCAGTCATACGCAGAGCAAGAATCGCATCACAGCGCTTTCTGTAGAGAAGGAAACACGCAGAATACACTATTTATTTCTGTTCATCAGAGAATGAAGTGAAACAGTCGAAACAGAAAAATGCGCCATCTTGCAACGAAAATAAAAATTGACTCGTTTGGCTCGTTGCTTGCTGTCTAGCACGGCTCTCAAAGTCTGTGCGTCATCTCTCTCTCTCTCTCACTCCCTCGTGCGCTCTTCCTCTCTCTCTCTCTGCCGCTCTCTTTCCACTGAGCTTCAGAGGTGGCATCGACTTTGCTCTGGAATAGCCACTGCAACTTTAATCAACATGGCTGGAAAACGGTTGAGCGCAAGAGACACAGAGATGAAGAGAGAGGAGGGATGCAGAATGGTATGATGCTAATGTCAGAAACATGGCTGAAACACCAGGGAAGACGGACGGTGAGAGAGAAGGAGAAGAAAAAGGCAGAGCAGAACAGATGCATGCTGCAAAACAGAATAGGATGAAAGGGTGGATGATGAGTGTACAACAGGAAAGACTGCTCTGTAGAGGTAGAAGAAGGAAAGAAAGACTAGAAACAGGAAAGCTGAAAGGCAGAGTGACCAAAAGAGACACAAGCAGAGGTAGAAGCAGAACCCAATGATGCTAATGATAGGGGGAAAAACCATGGCGATCTTGGGTTAGCAGCAGTGACAGTGGCTAGGAGATTCGGGGGGGGGTACCTATACATTTGCATACAGACACACACACACGTGAGTGCTGTCTGTCTCACACATGCAATATAGACAGATCAATCTCACATACTGTAGCCCTTTCTAATGCATATTTTAATGCAGCTAAGCTGCAGCCTGATCAATGCAGTGACATCAGAGAGAGAGAGAGAGAGAGAGCGCAAGAGAGAGAGAGATAGGGAAGAGAATGAGGGCACACAAGGATGAGTGCGTGAAAAACATAAGTGAAGAATGAATGAGGGCACAGAAACACAAGGGAAGGTGATGGACAGCAGGAGGAGGGAGGAAGGGATGGGAAGGGGGGAAGGAGAGAAGCAGAACAGATGGATGTTACAAAACAAGAAAGGGTTAAATGGATGCAGACATAAAAATATGGATGAAGGCAAGTGAGAGGCAGGCATTGTTTTTTCAAATGAGTAATTTTTGTGGTTCTGAGTCTCCAAGAAGATGCATGCAATCACTGTGCTAAAGTGAATGTACAAGAAAGCTTGCTTGCATATGTGCATGTAGAAGCTGATATGGTCAAACCAAGCAGCACCCTCCGCTCCTGAAAAGTGAAGCCAACATGGAAGTGCTAAAATCTGCAGGTCCTAGAATGGCCACTTGAGGCTGGCTCCAAAAGTGTGTCAATTCCCATAGACCCCCATGTTAAAGTGAATTTAATGTCTCTAAATACCACTTTTTTTCCTTGTACAAAGCAACAATCATTATGTTGATTGACCGTGTGTTTTCGAACCATAGCGGATACAAAAGGCCATAAATTGATGGAAAATCAATAAGAACAGCCGATTTTAATGGAATCTGCCGAGACTGAACCGGAAGATCCCGAAGGGGTGCGTGATGTCACACGTGTAACAATCCAGGTATCAAATTCGTTCATGTGCACAGCAGTGGTTAGAATCACGTTTGAGAGAATTCTGATAGTGATTGGGATTCTTATATGTCGGATGAAAGGGCAGATGATTATCAAGGATATTCCAGAGCAAATGGTTATCCTTTTCAAGCCGCCAAGATGAGAAACAGATGCCACTTCACTCAGTTCAGGACAGTCCCACTGACCGCCGATAGTGCATCACCAGCCAGAGAGAACTGGAAACACAGATTGGTTTGTGGATTTTTATTCTAAGCTGGCTGCTGCAAAATGTAGGGAAAATATTTACATGTACCTCAATAAATGCAGAAATATAATCTTTAAAACGTACACTTATTCAGTGTAATTACTGAAAGAAAATATGAAGTGGGTGATAATAGGGGAATCAACGAACTGTCCAAATGTCAGATCAAATGTCATTTTTTAAATCAATGGGTTTCTTTTTGCTCCAATAATTCTCATGTGGTTGTTCTGGTGGTGGTGAACACTTGATGAATCAGATTTATTATTAGTAGGCAACACGAAATCTGCCCGCTTCGTTTGCACAAACTTCACCCACTGTTGCTTTAGATTAGTGTCATTTCTCAGAAATTCATGAACCGAATGTCCTGTTGTATATGGATTTGAACATCCAAACACAACTCAGTGCTTTCCCATCATTATTTTTGGAAGAGTCCAACAACAATATCCAATTTCAGCGAGTAAACAAGCACGGAGTCAGATGAACCAAAATGGCCCAGATAACCAGGGTTCCACATGCGACGTCATGAGAGATTTGCCCTGGGGCAAGGCTGCCTTTATCTGGGATCCGGAAGCTGTGATTTATCAATAGTTTTGTGCTTGATAATAAAATAAATAATTAATATTTTTCCTCCTACTTTATTAATTCATTTTCATCATTACTAATGATGTATATTAATTTTAAAGCATTACAATAACGCATTACATACACTTTAAAATGTCCAACTTTACAGCAAAAACAATGTTTACAGCCTGGTACAAAAAAAAAAATAAACGGTTTCAGTCTCTAGAGTTAATTTCCCCCTTCATGACAACTATACGGAGGGTGAATTTTTATATAATTCAACAGTTTAAATTATATTGACCCATACATTTATGCATAATTGGGGCGGGGCCAATTTGAGTGACAGCTGGGTTTGTGTCATGTTAGCTGCTAGCTGGCATTACCTCAGAACTCAAGCCAACTTCACCCCAGGTGATGGATTTATGTAAATAATTTATGGAGCCTTGCCTACTTTCATCTAACAGCTTTTCCATGCAAATAACTTTTACACACTACTACACCTGTATGTTAGTTTAATTTGCTTTATTAGCTTGCACTTACCTTTCAGTATTTTCGATGTCACTGCTGATGAAGTTTATCGGGGTCTCCGCTTCAATAAATTAGGCTCAGACTGACAATTTGACAGCTTGGGCAACTAAAAAAAATTACATTTTGGAGTTTGACAGTGAAATAATATGCATTCAGCATGAAGATTTGCATAGCAACAGTCAATCGTTCACCAAGAGACACAGCTCTTAACTAAATTGCGGGTTTGATCAATTGCTTTAATATCAAATACACTGTGCTATGTGACCATCATAGACTGCCTATCTAACAGTAGCTGCTATTGACCTCAGCCACTCCTAGTCAGCAATATCTCTAGCAAGCTAGCTATTAACCAAGCTAATGTTAGTTATCCAAGTTATCAGGAGGAAGTACAGTGGTGCTTGAAAGTTTGTGAACCCTTTAGAATTTTCTATATTTCTACATAAATATGACCTAAAACATCAGATTTTCACACAAGTCCTAAAAGCAGATAAAGAGAACCCAGTTAAACAAATGAGACAAAAATATGATACTTGGTCATTTATTTATTGAGGAAAATGATCCAATATTACATATCCATGAGTGGCAAAAGTATGTGAACCTCGAGGATTAGCAGTTAATTTGAAGGTGAAATTAGAGTCAGGTGTTTTTAATCAATGGGATGACAATCAGGTGTGAGTGGGCACCCTGTTTTATTTAAAAGAACAGGGATCTATCAAAATCTGATCTTCACAACACGTTTGTGGAAGTGTATCATGGCATGAACAAAGGAGATTTCTGAGAACCTCAGAAAAATCATTCTTGATGCTCATCAGGCTGGAAAAGGTTACAAAACCATCTCTAAAGAGTTTGGACTCCACCAATCCACAGCCAGACAGATTGTGTACAAATGGAGGAAATTCAAGACTATCGTTACCCTCCCCAGGAGTGGTCGACCAACAAAGATCACTCCAAGAGCAAGACGTGTAATAGTCGGCGAGGTCACAAAGGACTCCAGGGCAACATCTAAGCAACTGAAGGCCTCTCTCACACTGGCTAATGTTCATGAGTCCACCATCAGGAGAACACTGAACAACAATGGTGTGCATGGCAGGGTTGCAAGGAGAAAGCCACTGCTCTCCAAAAAGAACATTGCTGCTCATCTGCAGTTTGCTAAAGATCACATGGACAAGCCAGAAGGCTACTGGAAAAATGTTTTGTGGACGGACGAGACCAAAATAGAACTTTTTGGTTTAAATGAGAAGCGTTATGTTTGGAAAAAGGAAAACACTGCATTCCAGCATAAGAACCTTATCCCATCTGTGAAACATGGTGGTGGTGGTGGTGGTATCATGGTTTGGGCCTGTTTTGCTGCATCTGGGCCAGGACAGCTTGCCATCATTGATGGAACAATGAATTCTGAATAGGATAGACTTTGTCATTGCACAATTGTACAACGAAATTGCTGCTCCCATGTCCGTGAATAAAATAAATAAACTTAAAAATAAAATAAATTATACCAGAAAATTCAAAAGGAAAATGTCAGGACATCTGTCCATGAACTGAATCTCAAGAGACGGTGGGTCATGCAGCAAGACAACCACCCTAACCACACAAGTCGTTCTACCAAAGAATGGTTAAAGAAGGATAAAGTTAATGTTTTGGAATGGCCAAGTCAAAAAGTCCTGACCTTAATCCAATCAAAATGCTGTGGAAGGACCTGAAGCGAGCAGTTCATGTGAGGAAACCCACCAACATCCCAGAGTTGAAGCTGTTCTGTACAGAGGAATAGGCTAAAATTCCTCCAAGCCCATGTGCAGGACTGATCAACAGTTACCAGAAACGTTTAGTTGCAGTTATTGCTGCACAAGGGAGTCACACCAGATACTGAAAGCAAAGGTTCACATATTTTTGCCACTCACAGATATGTAATATTGGATCATTTTCCTCAAAAAATAAATGACCAAGTATAATATTTTTGTCTCATTTGTTTAACTGGGTTCTCTTTATCTACTTTTAGGACTTGTGTGAAAATCTGATGATATTTTAGGTCATCTTTATGCAGAAATATAGAAAATTCTAAAAGGTTCACAAACTTTCAAGCACCACTGTATTTAGAAGACATTAGGAGGAAATATTATCGCTAATGTTGTTTTTATTTACAATTATTAAGATTGAAAAGACGACACTCGTTGATCAAATATGTTATCAGACGGTTACACGCCCAGTGATGATTTTTTTTTGTAAACCAGCCATTGAGATTATGGTCTGTATCTTATGGAGCAGCTTTTCTTTTTTAGTTTAGCCAGTAGCTTGTTGGCTAGCTTGCAGAGGTAGCTTGTTAGCGTCAAGGTTGCTTGAGTAGGCATGTTCCAACCATACTATTCCAGCAGCCATGCTTCATTATCCCCGCCCCTTTCTCCATGGACTAGCTGGGAGTTAGGAGCTGCCAAGATGGCGACGCCTGTAGCCTCCTTTTTTTAAGCTTCAAACCCACTCTTCAGAAATCTTAGTGACGTCACAGAGGCTTCGTCCATTATTTTTACAGTCTATGGGTCAAATATGTACACTCAGATATACTGTGGTGTCCCTTCTCTTTTACTAGATATACAGAATGTGGCAGCCCTTCATATGGTACAGTTTATATTATACGATACTGTATATATTATAAGAATAAATACGAAATAAGACCATGTGTGGCGGTGGGGGCGTGGCCAAGCGTTGGTCAGTGAATGGAGGGTGGAATCAGGGAAGGTAAGTGGTGGAATCATTGCACCTGATGGGAATTAACCTGTGTTTGTGTGTCTTCCCCACTGACCAAGCCCTTTAAAAGGAGAGGAGAGCAGAGAAAGGGAGCTCTCCCCAACCAGAACAGTGTGTGTGCGCATGGCTGGGAATTAGGAAAAGGCTGAAAACCAAGAACTAAATCCTTTGTTGAAAACTCAGTTCTGGCCTGCCGTGCTTCTGTGCTCCACCCACCTGGTCCAATACAACACCACGAAATATCTCTCTTGACTTTTACACAGGGCGGCACGGTGGTGTAGTGGTTAGCGCTGTTGCCTCACAGCAAGAAGGTCCGGGCTCGAGCCCCGTGGCCAGCGAGGGCCTTTCTGTGCGGAGTTTGCATGTTCTCCCCATGTCCACGTGGGTTTCCTCCAGGTGCTCCGGTTTCCCCACAGTCCAAAGACATGCAGGTTAGGTTAACTGGTGACTCTAAATTGACCGTAGGTGTGAATGTGAGTGTGAATGGTTGTCTCTGTCTATGTGTCAGCCCTGTGATGACCTGGCGACTTGTCCAGGGTGTACCCCGCCTTTTGCCCGTAGTCAGCTGGGATAGGCTCCAGCTTGCCTGCGACCCTGTAGAACAGGATAAAGCGGCTAGAGATAATGAGATGAGACTTTTACACACCTGATGCGACACTAACTTGTGATGTGAAAAATGGGAGTATGCACACCCAGCCAGATGCAATTAAAAAAAATAATTTCAAAAAAAGTGTGTTCCGTTTTCTGCTCGTTTCATGCCGCTACTGTCAGTAGGGTCCTGGTGGCATCATCTAATAGTGATGAAAAGACGAGCATTATCGATATGATCTCAAGAAACAAAGTTTTGGGTACAAACAACAATAACAGGGATGGTTCTATAATCTTGTCCAAGAGTTGAAGCTCAGAGATTGGATATTGGGAAACAAGAAAAATTGGTTGATGCGTTTATTTGTGGTATGAAAGCTCAGAAAAATCGACTTTGCTGCAAAAAAAGAGCCGCTTTTTCACTGCATAATATTTGTAAGTGTGAAAGTACTTGTGACAAAAAAAAAAAATACTCGTGAAAGTACGGTACTTGTGAAAAAAATATATCGACATGCGAATTAATCATGCACACACACAAAAAAGCCCCGTGTGTGTGTACAAACCACTTTAATAGGAACTTGTTCTTGATTCTAAAGCCCTGGTCACATTACAGTTTGCAATGGGTTTGCGAATACTTGGCGATGAAAAACCGGTAGCATCACCACCTATCATGTGATGCACAGCGAATGTTCTCGGATCTTCACGAGTTGTTTTTTGTTGTCTTCACCTCGTGAGTGTCCAAAAACAGTGCGAAAAATTTCAATGCATGCACTGAAATTTGGTGGCAATGTTTTCGTCGACAAACTAAGCAACGAATACTCGCAGATTATTCTGCGAGTACACCACCTGCCGCAGGGAGGCACGGTGGTGTAGTGGTTAACACTGTCGCCTCACAGCAAGAATGCTCTGGGTTTGAGCCCAGCGGCCGACGGGGGCCTTTGTGTGTGGAGTTTGCATGCTCTCCCAGTGTCTGCGTGGGTTTCCTCCGGGTGCTCCAGTTTCCCCCACAGTTCAAAGACATGCAGTTAGGTTAACATGGGGTAACCTTGGGCTGAAGTGCCCTTGAGCAAGGTACCTAACCCCCAACTGCTCCCTGGGCACTGTAGTATGGCTGCCCACTGCTCTGGGTGTGTGCGCACGCGCGTGTTCACTGCTTCAGATGGGTTAAATGCAGATGAATCTCACTGTGCTTGAGTGTGCATGTGACGAATAAAGGTTTCTTCTTTCTTCTTCTAGATATGGGTTTGGGAATACTTCCTGAAGCTCGGGGAAGCATCACCGCCAAATGTCTCATTTTCATCGATAACCCATTGCAAAGCATCACGAGCTGTCGTGTGACAGTAGCGTTACATTCCTGTTCTTGGCTGGCAGGAGTGGGCTCCAGTGTGGACTTTTGCTGTTGCATGCTGAGATGCTTTTCTCCTCACCACAGTTGTAAAGAGTTGCTACCGGTATGAGTTGCTACAGCCTTCCTGGCAGCTCAAACCAATCTGGCCATTTTCCTCTGACTTCTCTTATCAACAAGACGTTTCCACCCACAGAACTGTCGCTCACTCAATGTTTTTTTTGCTTTTCGCACCATTCTTTGTAAACTCTAGAGACTGGTGTCTGTGAAAACCCCAGGAGATCAGCAGTCCATCTGGCACCAACACTCATGCCACAGTGAAAGTCACAGAGATCACAGTTTTTCCCCATTCTGATGTTTGAAGTGAACATTAACTGAAGCTCTTGATTTGTATCTGCATGATTTTATGTATTGTGCTGCTGTCAAGGGATTGGCTGATTAGATAACTGCATAAAACAGCAAGTGTGTTAGGTGTTCCTAATAAAACGGTGGGCGAGTGTGCGTGTATGTATGTATATACACACACGCTATTTAGTACCCCCGGCCATCCAGTGTTCATTCAGTGTCCTAATCGTAATAGATTTAATTTTACTTAAAACAACAAACCCCCCGACCTCTCTACATGTGTAACCTATTCTATTTATGGAACTTACTGACTTCAGTCTCTCTTGTATTATCTCCAGAGGTAAATGTCAGTCCCAGCATTTGAGAAACAGAAGTCTTGTCTTTTGCTCTTCTTTCCATCTCGACCAATCTCTGTTTGCTCTTACATCGGCCACAATGGCAAGATATCCGTTTGTATACCTAGTACACCAGCTGAGAAATCAAATGTTATCACGTCCCAGGATCTAGCACAAAAGAAGTCCAGCTATACAGCGAGTGGCTGGAGGTGGCAGCCAACCAGGACAGAGAGTAAGAGTGTCTCAGTGTAAACAAAGCAAACGGGAATACCAGAGTTAAAGAATCCAGTACTACATTGTGACAGGAAAACAAATTCAGGACTAATAGAGTTTTAACATTTTTCTTTAGTGTTCTAAATTTGTGGGAAGCCAGTAAATGATGCATGATGATCAGTCGATTTGAGTATGAAGTAGGTACTGAAGCCCCGATATTCAGCCAGCTGAGAGATTACATGGAACAAACCTTCTCCCTTTAGCCAGAGCTTACAGATTAGCTCTCTAACATGAAGTAACTGGTTCATACTGGAGGTTATGTGCTGTTTATGATCTTGCAGAATGATTACACTTGGCTGGTTGATGATGCATGAGCACTGCACACAGCAATATCTTAACATCGCAATGGTTTGTGATAACTCAGTGCTGTCTGTAAGGAGTAAAAGATGATGAAGTGTGCAGTTATAGGAGAACTGCTGCACTGGTGTGAAGCACAGGGCTGTGAACACTGCAGAGTTGATTATTTTTTCATTAAGCTCATGTCTGAAGACACTGATTATCTTTGCCTCTGTATTAAAACAGTGAAAAGAACGGGAGTTAGTGATTAAGTATGCTACTGGATAAGTAAACTCAACTTCATCCTTGATGGGTCTGGGAGATCAGTCACTCAGCATAATTATGTTCATGTGTTATGTGCTTTAAACTTTACTGCTTTTCTACAAATGTCTAAATTATTCCTAAAAATACAGAAACACTTCTAAATACATATGAGACTCATGACACATTAAGTGTTGCATGTGTAATATGTAATACACTAATATAGAGCTGTTAGATTGTTTTAATGTATTACAGCTGGTAGAAACAAACAAATCATACACATGTGAGAAATGCATGGTGCTTGTAAACATGCAGCAGTAAGGCAACATTGTCAGCGGTGTCTCATTGCCTTCGTATCTTATTTCCATTCCAACCTGTGCGCACACGCACCCACACACCTGCCATCAAGATGAGCCTTGGGACTTTTAGTTTCCATTTCTCATCCAAATGTGTACATTGATCAGCACTGAGATGAATAGATGATCTAATGAGATGGCCTGGAGCTACAGAACACAACGCCACCAAGTAGTAGACACTACAGGAGAGTGAACAAACCACAGTGTTATTTTCTCTCTGAGTGGTGCGTAGGAGGTGTGCTGCCACATCATCACTCACTTCCTGTCTAAACATGAGCAGCATTACCATGTTAACACTAACTCACCCATCCTGGAGAGAAATGAGTGCAGCCCATTTGTTGTCAAACTGCCCTGGGCTGTGCTCCAATTATGTTGTCAAAGTGTTCTCATTGCAGCGCACTGAATATAAGTAACACCAGTGTGCACTTGCAGGACCAAACAAGGAGCAGTACCATTCAACAGATGATGTGGTTTCCTAACAAAAACAAATGGGACTGCTCACTCACTTGTGTGCGAAAGTAGCGGGTTTGGGTATCTCAGGTAGTTTTCGTTCATTGATCTTCAGTAACTGCTTTATCCTGGTCAAAGTCATGGTAATGGATCCAAAGCTTTTCCAGGAACACTGGAACTGTCCGTAGATAGAATGTCCATGCAAATACATTTGCACACTTTCACATATGGGGCAATTTAGCAGAGCTAATCCACCTACTGAAATGCTTTTGAAAGGGCAGAGGAAACCGGAGAACACATAGGAAACCGATGCAGACACTGGAAGAACATGTTCAGGATTGAACCAAAGACCTTGGAGCTGTTTGTTACCAAGGCACCCATATCCAGTTTAATACAAAAAAAAAAAAATCTATGAAAGCGAATTCATTGGAGAGTTGTATGATTGGATAGTTTTTCTTTGCTTGACTGTGCGCAGTGCTGGATTGAATTGCTAGCTTGCCAGCAGTATTCAGTAGTGCAGTTCCATTAGCTATCATGTACAAATGAAGGAGTCAGAAGGGGGGGGGACAGAGTTTTATATGCATTTTTGTTCATAAGCAGCATTATATACACATGTACAGCAGTGCCTTCTGGGTATGTTGTGTGACTAAAGCCCTAATAAAAGTGACTGCTTGACAATGGAACAAGAGCTTTAACCTTTTATATTATATATAAAAGGTTAAAACTCAGTCATGCCTTCTGAGCAAGTTGTGTTCCTGAGTACGCTCATCTAATAATCACCTAACACATTTCAATTCAACAAAGTAACGTAACAACCTTCAAGATGGATGACTGCCAAAGGGGAAAGAAAAGGAAGGCAACCGGACAAGGAAGAATGTTAAAAGCAGCACTGGAATGCAGCCTAGTCCTTTAATAGTCTTCCATTTATAGCCGTTCTCTACATATGGAACACGGACTTGATCTGAGACAGCCAATCACTGAAGGGTTATTTTACTGCATTCTTTCACTGTTTTATCAAAGGACACTGTGTTAGATTGCAGCAATGCCTTCTGGGTAAGTTGAGCTCTTCCAGCCCTCATCTAATGCACTTCACTTGAGCGGACTAAAGTAACGGATAGGCGGTTGTGATGGAGGGCAGCCAAGTGGTAAAGGGGGGAAAAAAAGAAGTAATGAGAGAAATGGTTAAAACCAGAATGAAAACACAGCAGGTGACAGGATCAGTCAGCTCTGGAAAAACAAAACAAAAACAAACGAGAACAGTTTGTCTGATTCACAGTAATGCAACGGAAATGCTGCAGCACAGCGAAAACATTGAAACACACACCTCAGTGTTTACTGTAAGACCAAAGCCATGACGTCACACAGGAATGCCAACGAGAAAGGAGTGTGTATCAGAATGACTGAAGTGTGTGCGAAGTGTCACAGCAAGCCAGAGTAGGATGAGTAATTCTGTACCAACCTGCAGTGCAGTTGTCCCGGTCATGATCGTCTCTTGTCTGCTTCTTCTCTGACTACACATTAAAAACACAGTGTGCAAGTCAGTGTGCAGTGCCGCCTGCTGGGGATGATAAATAATGTTTTAAATAAATAAATAAATAAACCCAAAAAGTACCAATAAAGCTACACAGCAAATTCAGAAGTGCTAAATTTTGGGTGTTAGTGAAATTTGAGCAAAAGTAGAGTTAATTTTACTCTGATAGAGTTAAATCCATTATATATGACTTCAGTTGATAAGTAGTTGGTGTCAAAATCGGGTGTAAAAACAAAGCGTCACTAAATCAAACCTGTCAGTGTAATTGTATAAATACTAACTCTGAACTTCTAACTCTCAACTCCGATCCTGGGTTTTACACTTGAAGTGTTCATGTCACCCCACCCACTGCATAGACACACATCGATTGGCTAAAGCCAGAAGATCTATGCGCGCTTCACCGACTGCTGCATGAGGGACCGTGCTAATGACCTGCGTTTATTTTGAACACTTTCATGCATACTGTATACAGGAACAAAGTAATGAACATGCTTTGATTTTTGTTGACCAGTTGACTTACTTTAGACCATTTCAGAAGCAATATTCTAATGAGAGTGAAAGGACATATATTGTTCCATATTGTTACATTTTTTAATGTGACTTCATTTTTTTGGGGTGCAAATGTTTAAAATAAATGTTTAATTGTAAAACACAAAATATGCCCACCTTTATTTCAGCAAACTTTAATTTGAAAATCATTTCCAGGAAGAGCTGTATTTACACCTTTTAAGTGTTATGAGGCTAACACTTTTATAGATAGTTTTCACTGACGTCACGGCATTCCGGGGAACGCCCTCCAGCCGCCATCTTGTGGGGCAAACAAAACGGACCATCGCTATTACCGGCTACGTTATCTCGGACAAATTTATGAAGTTATATTTTCTAAGTTATAGTTTTCTAAAATAAAGATCAATGTCGGCAAAATCAAGCAAACGGAAGTATATAGATACATTAGACGACATCTCACGACAACGGTATGCAGCCAAACTGGCCTTGATTGGGGGAATTGACCCCTACGAAGTGGACAAAGACGCATTTTCAAGTGACTATGCAGGGCTGCCATCCATATCATACCCTGATATTGTGAACTATTTTGTGAATAGTAAAAGTGCCTACACACTTGATGACCTCAAAGCATACAAGTCGCTGGAGTCGTACAATTATTTTGTCTGTGGCTGGGTCCGTGAAGTCCACCATATAAAAACAAGTGACAGTCGTGTCCTAATTACAGCCAAGGTATGTAAACATTGGAATCTTAGAGCTCTCAACACTGCATATAAATATGTGTGTGTATAATATCGAGTTGATTTAAATCGGAATTGATTTAAATCGGAAAGCTGCGCACATTTGCGTGAAGCTGCGCAAATGTGCGCAGCTTTCTGATTCACTGTTTTTTTCTCATCCTTATACTTCCTATGTTTCATGGACTGTAACGGATTTGCAATTGATTGTTTATTTAAACAACTTACCACTTATAAAATGATCGGAGCAGACTTTGCTGTGTTTGGAAGGCTGATAATCCTTGCGGTTGATTCTCACAAGCCATAGATTTCGCCTTTGTATGCTGAGTTTCTTTGTTTGCTCGCCTTCGTGCTCCCGTACAGTGGGAATTCCATAAAAGCTCCACTTGACGTCATCATCTGACCTATTACGACAGCCGTGAATACAACAGGTGTGCACTATTGCTAGCTTTAAATAGCCTGCTTGGGTTCTTTTGAAGACTTTGTACTTGCGCGTTACAATGTGTGCTCAGTGACCCGTACGGTAAGCTTGACCCGCAAGATGGCCGGCACTAGAGAATCCCGACTCTGTGACGTCATGTGAAAACTATGTATAGTCAACAAATGATCCTCTGAAAGAATTAATGTCTAACACTACATATCAGTGTTGAGAAAAACTAACACTGGATGTTGTTAATAAGTGTTAACTTTTAACTCCAAAAAGAGTGAAAAATGACACCAAGTTAGTGTTAAGGTACCAACACTGCAAAAAGAGTTAAATTAACACTCATGGGGTGGACCCATATAGACACTTTAAAAAAGTGTTGAAATTAAATCTGACAGTGTTCATTTGGGTATGCAGATTTTGCTGTGTAGATGAATTCAAAGAAATAGGCCTTACTACATAATGAAGGACCATTCTCCAGTCTCCTATACCATCCTTCATGGAAAAAGGGCTCTTACACACATACTGTCACATGATCAGCTCTGTATTCCTAGTGTCAACTCAAATCTCTCTCTACACACACACACACACACAATACCCATGTGCTATTTTTAGTATTCCCAAAGACAGAAACTGAGAATGTTGATTCTCATACCTGATCCTGTTATTCCTCCACAGTCATGAGTCTGAATCCAGCAGCACTCTGTGTGTGTGTGTGTGTGTGTGTGTATGTATACCTTTGTGTTGTGGTGCACTCTTCTTCCTGGGCAGCAGCCCTTCCTCTGGCCTCAAATTGCTGCGTCATTCCTCTGTTGAATGAGAGAAAGAGAGATAAAGTGAAAACAAATCCCCATTGTCATTTTTTTTTATCTGCTTTCTGACTGACTTTCTGTCTCCTTCTCTGTTTATATCTATTAACATACGTCAGTCACTATCAGGCCTCTCTCTCTCTCTCTCTCATGCCAGATCCCTGACCTGGAAGTTATATAACAACACAGTAATGCTTCTTTTCAGCTGACGCTAAATACTGCGTTGTACCTATAACAGCTACTCTGTGTACAGTCAAAGCAGCTTGCATTGTTTGTTTGTTTGTTTGTTTGTTTTGTCACACGCAATGAAAGAATTTAATGACACCTACTTTTCCGTTCATGACGTTTCTCCCCCGTATCCAGAACGCGTGGGTGTGTGTTAGTTATAAACGCGCCCTCTGTTGGTCATCGGCTGTACAACATCAGCGCCGCACTTCACCACAAGATGGCGGTAAAGCTACAAAAGTAGGAAGGTATCGTGAATACGTCACGTTAGGTGTTACAGGTGCAGCTTTCATTGCTCAAAGGTTTAATATTCATGCTTGTAAGCGAACCTCAGACTTTTTAAGTGTTTTTACAGTAGAATTATATGCCATCCTGATGGCCGAACAACTCCAGAATAAGAAAGTGCTGATTTGTAGTGACAGTGTGTCAGCTATCAGTAGTCTTGGTAAGGGGTTGTCAAAGAGCCGGCAAGATTTGATCTATGAAGTCCTGATGGAAATTAGGGATGCCAAGAGGAGGGGCGTGGAGGTGTCATTTTTATGGGTCCCGGCACATGTGGGCATTTCATTAAATGAAAAGGCTGATAAGTTGGCCAAGAAGGCAGCCAAAAAAGACACAATTGATGTCCACATACACCTATCTAAGTCAGAGGGTAAAAGCATTGTATGGCAAGAGATAATTTTGAGTTGGCAGTCACGTTGGGAGCAAGAACAGAAGGGCGGACACCTTTTTTCACTTGCTAGTAGAGTAACAGACTCAGTTCAGGTTTACAAAAGAGGAGGAGGCAAACGGAAGGAAAATGTTATTATTTCTAGATTGAGAATTGGACACACATTTCTGAACAGTACCTTATTTATTTTGGGAAAACATCAGACTGGATTATGCACCAATTGTTCCTGCCAGGAAATGGAGACTGTATGTCATGTGTTACTCTCTTGTGGGAAATACAATTGCCAAAGGCAAGAACTGGTCAGACAGCTGATGGAGATTGGTCTGGAAGAGGTTTCTCTGAAAAGTGTGTTGGACATGGGGTCAAGTGGGAAGGGAAGAAGACCTTTTTTCCAGTTTTTAATGGACACTGGCCTATATGGTAGAATTTAGTGCGATACGTTTTTAGTTCAGTAGGTGGCAGCAATGCAACTTTTTAGGATGCCGGCTGCCTTAAAACCCCAAAGAAGAAGAAGAATACGTCACACTGATGCCGGAAGTTAATTTAAGCATTTTGTTGTTTGTAGATAATTGTTTTGCCATTGTCTTTCAGATTAGAAATGTGTCATCTGCACTGTTTCATGAGCAAAGCAATTAACACAACTCGACCAATGTAACCAGTCAAATCTGTGGTTGGTAGAAAAGAGCAACTGGACTTGCTTGAAGATTCTCTCTTCTACCAACCACAGATTACTATGTACCTGGATGACTGAGAATCATCACAGACATGTTTCTACGCACTTTGGGATGAGATCCCTTTGACTGGTGAGGGAGTATGAGAGGACTTCCAGAAAACTGGCAGACATCTTAGCCAGAGAGGATCGTTCATTTTTGTCAACCTGGAACAGAGGTGGGTGTCTAAGACATCTTTTATCAGCCACCTACAATGCAGCCATCAGAATTCTGATTCTATGATGATCCATGAGAGGATAAATACCTGATACTCCCTATTAGTCAGACAGAACTGAGGAAGCCTTTCGGATGAGAGGTGAAACGTTTTCAAGAATCTTCAAGCAAGTCCAGTTGCTCTCTTCTACCAACCACAGATTACTATGTACCTGGATGACTGAGAATCTTCACAGACATGTTTCTACACACTTTGGGATGAGATCCCTTCGACTGGTGCGGGAGTATGAGAGGACTTCCAGAAAACTGGCAGACATCTTAGCCAGAGAGGATCGTTCATTTTTGTCAACCTAGAACAGAGGTGGGTGTCTAAGACATCTTTTATCAGCCACCTACAATGCAGCCATCAGAATTCTGATTCTATGATGATCCATGAGAGGATAAATACCTGATACTCCCTATTAGTCAGACAGAACTGAGGAAGCCTTTCGGATGAGAGGTGAAACGTTTTCAAGAATCTTCAAGCAAGTCCAGTTGCTCTCTTCTACCAACCACAGATTACTATGTACATGGATGACTGAGAATCTTCACAGACATAACCAGTCAAATATACTACTAACTATAAGACCTCAAAATACATAATGTATAATAAAAATAGTGATCGTGACTGATAGGCTTCACAGATCAATCAGGTTCCCCAGACTTGAGAACTTTTCCCAGTAACCAAAACTAGTCACTGGGACAGAACCCATTTAACTTTCCTTACAAATTCATTATGCATGTTTTCGCAAAATAATTCACACAGTGATTAGCACTATATCACTTCACAGCAAGCAGATTCTGGGTTCGATCTTGCAGATAAAAAATAACCCACTTCAGGGTTTCACTTCAGGATTTGATTTCCATGGTTGATTCATTAAACAACAGTTTACGCAGAACACCCAAACATAACTCCGTGATTTAAAAAAAATACTGTAAACAGCTGTAAGCTAGAATAAATGAAACAAAATCAGTATTTAGTATGAGATGACCATTTGCTTAAAAAAGTAGTCTCAGGTACAAATCAGTGCAGTTTTATAAGGAAATGAGCTGCAGGTTTTAGGAGAACGCTAAAATGTGTACTGACTCGATAATGTAGAAGTCATAAAATAGAAATCTATAACAAAGTGTTTGAATGAAATAATAATAATAATAATAATAATAATAATAATAATAGGGTGCCTAGGACATTTGCACAGTACTGTGTGTGTGTGTGTGTGTGTCTGTATACAGTGTCTTGCAAAAGTATTCATCCATCTTGGTGTTTGTCCTGTTTTGTCGCATTACAAGCTGGAATTAAAATGGATTTTTGGGGCGTTAGCACCATTTGATTTACACAACATGGCTACCACTTTAAAGGTGAAAAGTGTTGTTTTATTGTGACACAAACAATAATTAAGATGAAAAAAACAGAAATCTTGAGTGTGCATAGGCATTCACCCCCCCACCCCCAAAGTCAATACGTTTTAAGGCCAATTTATGCTGGCAACCCAGTCCTCGCAGATAGCGTCGCAGACAGTGTCTGCGTAGCCCCCCCACCTTCGCAGACGCTCTGCGTGCACCTCCCAAAAATTGTGACCACCGCAGAAGCCTCGCAGACAGCGTCGCAGACAAGAGGGCTCTGATTGGTCCGCTGTACACGCACTTCAGCTTCCCTACTTTCCCGGTTTGTTTTGGTTTCATGATCGGCATTTTTAAAAACACGAGCGAAGATGGAGCAGCACGAAGAGCGGTTGATCGAGGAAGTACGTACATCTATATGACTCCAGTTCTAGTCATCATAAAAAAAAAAGTTCTAGTCATTATAAGTAACCAGAGGATAAACACTCCACTAACCACACCCACCAACTACTCCTAGCGACTTCGCGCCCCCTTGCGTTGTGCCGGTGAATAACATCGTGCACGCCTATTATCCCCGCTCAACAATAAATTACAACTGTCTGCGAAAAGCTATCTGCGAAAGCCTTGTCGCACGAGCATGCAGAGGCCTTTAGAACAACCCTTTGCTGAAATTACAGCTGCAAGTCTCTTGGAGTATGTCTCTATTAGCTTAACACATCTAGCCACTTGGAATTTTGCCCATTGCTCAAGGCAAAACTGCTCCAACTCCTTCAAGTTAGATGGGTTGCGTTGGCATACAGCAATCTTCAAGCTATGTCACTGTAGATGTCAGAGTGGGTGGGTGGAGCACAGAAGTACGGCAGGCCAGAACTGAGTTCCAAAACTCTTTTATTTTTTGCTTTTCAGCTTTAACTTTTCACACTCTCCCAGTTGCACGCACACACAAGTCTTCTGGTGCGGGAGAGAGCTCCCTTCCTCTGCCCTCTCTCTCCTTATATAGGGCGTGGTTGCTGGGAAGACACACAAACACAGGTTAATTCACATCAGGTGTACTGATTCTGCCACTTACCTTCCCTGACTCTGCCCTCCGGTCACAGACCGACGCTTGACCACGCCCCCACTGCCACAGTCACAGATTCTCAATTGGATTGAGGTCTTGGCTTTGATTAGGCCATTCTTACAAACACTTAAACGTTTCCCTTTAAACCACTTCAGTGTAGCTTTAGCAGTCGGGGGCGGTGTTCTGCAAGGAAGGCGACTCCTGACACGGCTTGTGTATGCATGTGGTTTATGGCGTTTTTTTTAATGTTATGGTGTTTTTATTCATGTTATTTTGTGTTTGTCAACTTGTTTTGATCCATCGTTATGTGGATGGCAATAATGCTGTACTTGGCCTGCATGTGGCTCATAATCATGGGTCTATGGCCCGCAAACGGACTCTGTTTGCAATCGCTGCAGCCATTTACCTCCGCTCCAGGTAGACTCACCTAATCCCGGGACTTACTGTTAGGGCTACACGGTCTCTACTCCGAGCCAGCCAATGCATTCCTCTGTGCTAACAACATACCTCTGGAGATAGTACGAGGTCAAAAGCGGAAGCGATCGCAGAAGAGAAGAGGTTCCAGATGAGGGATACGCAACAGGCTGAGGAGGAGAGGCAGCCGGCTACCTTTACCTGCCATCACTCTGTCAAATGTCCGATTGCTACGAAACAAGACAGAAGAACTCTGTAGACTGATCAAGTCTGACCTGGATTATCAACGAGCCAGCATTTTTTGTTTTACGGAGACATGGCTCTCTAAAGATATGGACTTTCAGCTGGAAGGATTTGACATCATCCGCTTTGACAGAGATGTAGTCAAAACATGGAAGTCGATTGGGGGCGGGCTCTGCATGGCAGTTAACAGGGGGTGGGCTACCAATTACATGGTGAGGGAGTCGGAGTGCTGCAAACATTATGAAATATTGACTGTGTCCTTCAGACCATGTTATTTACCTAGAGAATTCTCACAGATCACTGTTATTTTAGTGTATGTCCCAGGTCCTGATTTTAACTTGGTGCCTGAGCGCATAGCTGAAACTTATAACAGAGCTGTCATTAAGACTGGAGAGCAGCCAGTATTCATACTGGGTGATTTTTACAGGTGTGATATCTCCATATATCTTCCCAGTCTGGAGCAATATGTCACAACTCCAACAAGGAAACGTAACATGCTTGACTTGTGCTTTGGGAATATACCTGGAGCATACATTTAAAAACCACGCCCACCTCTGGGTCTGTCTGACCATAATGTCATCCTGCTGCTACCAAAGTACAGGTCACAATTAAAGACGGGGGAAATTATAACAAAAACCATCAGTACCTGGAATGAGGATGCATCAGAGACATTAAAGGGCTGTTTTGAGGTGACAAATTGGGATGTATTCTTTGATGACTGTGGGGATGATTTTAACATGCTTTCCAATGTACTTACTACATACATTTTATTCTGTGAAGAAACTGTCACTCCCACTAAACTTGCAACTATTTATCCAAATAACAAAAAGTGGATTACCAAGGACATGAAAGCCTGTTTGGTCAAGAAGAAAAAGGCTTTTCAACAGGGTGACACAGAGTGAGGGAGCTGCAGAAGGAATTCAGGAGGAAAGCCAGTCTGGCTAAAATTAAGTATAAAGACAGCGTGGAGAAGAAATTAACATCAGGAAATGCGAAAAAGGCATGGCAGGGATTAAATATCATGATGAGCAGAGCATCCAAACCTGCAGTGGTTGCCTGTTCAGATCCCGCCTCCCTCGCTGAACAGCTAAACTGCTTCACCTGTTTCAACAACAACGGTACACCAGGGCTCTACATTAACTTTTGAAACCACTTGTCCTGTTGGGCAAGTTGAAAGGAAATTTACTTGTCCAAATGTGAAGTTGACTTGTCCGAAGAAAAATTTGAGAAAAAAACCCACAAAAACTATTTGTAATAAACTAATTTCACCAGAATTACTTTAACGCAATCTATTCACTGCAGAAAAAAAAAATTGGACTCCATCAATCATTAATTTATTTATGAGAAATTGAAAATCAGAAAATTAAAATTATGCAGTATATTTTCATTTTTAAATTATTAACTTTGAATATATATCCTCCACTGATTAATTGTTGTTGTCTAATTATTCATTGTGGCTCCTGTATGGTATTTAATGGTTGCGATGAAAGTTGCAGTGTTTTTTAGGTTTTTGTTGTGATTACATTGCGGGAGGAAGTGAAAGTTGCGAGAAATTGTTGCGATTTTCTCTTTTTGTGATTAAAATTGAGTGATATGTTAAATATTAAGTTACTACTGAAAAACTATTGATTAAAAAAACAGACAGTGAGAAATGGTCCTATAAACAACTTTACCAATATAAAAGATTACCACGACTACAAAAATGCAGAAAAATAGGCTTTACTTATCCAAATGCACCTGTTGGTTCAAAAGTTAAAGTGCATAGAACCTCACAGCACAACATGAAGTTACCTTAAAATATAATATAAATGCCTCAGCTTTCATGTAAGAAAAAAAAAACTATTAATACTAGTACTGTGTGCAGGCAGTCTCTCCTGAAGACTAAATTAAACAATAATTATAAACTAATAAAATAAATGCCTCAGCTTTCATGTAAGAAAAAAACTATCAATACTAGTACTGTGTGCAGGCAGTCCCTCCTGAAGACTAAATTAAACAATAATTATAAACTAATAAAATAAATGGCTCAGGCTTCATAGAAGGAAAAAAAACAATTTGAACAGAATCTCACAGTATGATGCTGAAGCTGCCTAAACAATGGAAAATAAAATACCATTTTGGCAAAAATGTTGGCATCCATTAATTTCTTGTATTAAGTAAAAAATAATGTAAAGTGCGCACAGTCCTTCACTGTAAACATAACACACTTTCAGTAACAGAATTTAAGCCTATATAAACACTGACTCACACATGCTGCTTCTCTTGAATGTATACACGGAAGTAAGGCGGAAGGTAGTTTGTCGACGTCACCTCAACGATTGGTCAAATTTGTGGGAAAGTTGTGGTGATTGGATATAATTGCAACACTGCCCTGAATTCACGGGGATTGGTTGAATTTGCATTGATGTTGCAAATCGCAACATCGCAAAATCCTGGAGGGTCTGGTAAACGACCGTTTACTTTTCAGCTCAAATACACGAAGCGGTATTGGCCGGTTTCGCAAGGGGAATATTGCGCATGCGCGCATTGCTCTTTCTGAAGAGAAACATCCGGCGATTCATCAAAACAAAATGTCGAGTGAGATGGTTCGGAAATCATGTGAATAAACTGATAAATTTGATATGTAGCCTGAATATCGGCGTATTTTGGCACTTGTCCAATCGGACAAGTAAATGAGATGATGAACTTGTCTGACATAAAGGATCACTTGTCCTGGACAAGCGGACAACCGTTAATGTCGAGCCCTGTACACCAGTAACTTGGACTCCTGAAACCCTCAGCTGCCCCCTCCAAGCTCCCACCATTGATGAGCAGCTGGTAATCTCCATCCTGCATAGAGTAAACCCTGATAAAGCCGCTGGCCCTGACAGGCTTAGGCCAAGTTTACATTAGACCGTATCTGTCTCGTTTTCTACGTGGATGCACTGTCCGTTTACATTAAACCGCCTGGAAACAGGAATCCGCCAGGGTCCACGTATTCAATCCAGATCGTGTCAGCTCCGGTGCTGTGTAAACATTGAGAATACGCGGATACGCGGATACGCTGTGCTGAGCTCTAGCTGGCATCATCATTGGACAACATCACTGTGACATCCACCTTCCTGATTCGCTGGCGTTGGTCATGTGACGCGACTGCTGAAAAACGGCGCGGACTTCCGCCTTGTATCACCTTTCATTAAAGAGTATAAAAGTATGAAAATACTGCAAATACTGATGCAAATACTGCCCATTGTGTAGTTATGATTGTCTTTAGGCTTGCCATCCTTCCACTTGCAGGTGGTAAGTGATATGCGCTGGGATCACACACACAGAGGCTCAGTCCCGAATCACAGCTTGTGCACTTCACTCACGTGCTCTGTGAGCTGCGCAAGGCCGGAGTGCGCACCCTCCAGAGGGCACTCGCTGTTTAGGGCGGAGTGATTTGGAGCGCAGGATGCCTGCGGAGCCGAGCATATCCGTGTATTGGTATTGCTGTGTGCACGCAAATCATGTATTGATGTTGCTGTGTGCACACTAATCGTTTTAAAAACGTTAATCTGATTATCCGCTGATACGGTCTAATGTAAACATGGGCTTAGAGGCAGGGTGCTCAAGGAATGCTCAACCCAGCTAGGTGGGGTGTTAACCAGGCTGTTCCAGCACCTCTTGGACACTAGCAGCGCCCCCGACCAGTGGAAGGAATCCACCATCATTCCAATTCCAAAGAAGACACGATCAAAAGATCTGAAGGACTACAGGCCAGTGGCCCTGACATTGATCCTGTGCAAATGTATGGAAAGAGCAGTGCGTACATTATTGTTAGGTGAGCTGTCAGACAAACTGGATCCACTCCAGTTTGCATACAAAGCAAAATGAGGCACTGAGGATGCAAGCCTCATGCTTCTCGACACAGTCACCAAACAACTGGACTCTACACACCATACACACGGATTTTATTTATGGACTTCTCATCTGCTTTTAACACTTAACACCAACACTCTGCTGCACTGCCTCTCTGATCTCCTGGTCGACCCTGCACTTGTTTTATGGATAAAGGACTTTTTAAAAGACAGACCACAGCATGTGTTTTTAAATGGTTTTAAATCCAGCACAATGGTTTTAAAGACAGGGCTGCCCCAGGGCTGTGTTCTGTCTCCCATTCTCTTCTCTGTCTATACCAACAGCGTCTCCTGTAGCAGAGAAGGAATGACTCTCAAAGTACGCAGATGACATGGCCTTGGTAGCCCATCTGACTGACTCCCAGGCAATGCAACATTATCAGCAGGAAGTTCATGCCCTGGTCCAAACCTTTGCTGAAAGCTCATTAGAGCTGAATATCTCAAAGACGAAGGAACTGTGCTGTGGGTCCAGGGGTAAAAACCCAGAGCACTTGTTCCAACCACTCAGCATCCATGGTCAGCTGGTGGAGCAGGTACAGACTTTTAAGTATCTTGGGACAGAGTTCGACACCTGCCTGTCCTTTTCACAACATGCTGACTCTGTCTACAAAAAGGCACAACAGCATCTCTACCTGCTCAGGAAATTGAGGACTTTTAATATCAGCAACGACATTTTAACACTTGTTTATAGATCACTCATTGAATCCAATCTCATCTACAATATTTCAACCTGGTTCAATTTCCTCACTACTACCACCAAAACAAAACTCTCCTGCATAATAAATCAGGCTAGTAAAATAACCAGAACAGCCCAACTACCTCTGACTGAACTGTACAGGTGCTCAGTGATGAGGAAAGCCACCCTCATCACTGAAGACCCCTCCCACCCCCTGCACCACTCCTTCATGTTGCTGCCATCTGGCAGACGATACAGACCCCACTGGCCCGGAAAAACATCTATAAGAAATCATTCATCCCCTTTGCAATAACTGTTCTAAACAGCACAAAATAGGTTGCACTATTTGTTGTTGTGTGTGAATGTGTTTGTACAGTAAGTGTGTTTTTAATTTCTGTTGAAGCCATGTCTAAGACAAATTTCTGTTTTTTTACTGAAGAACAGACAATAAAGTTTCTAATCTATGTTTTGGGTCATTGTCCTGCTGGAATGTGAACCTTCGTCCCAGTCTCAAACCTCTGGCTTACTCAAACAGGTTTTCCTCCAGAATCACCCTGTATTTAGTGCCATCCATCTTTCTTTTAGTCCTGATCAGCTTTCCTGTCCCTGTAGATGAAAAATATCCACACAGCATGATGCTGCCACCGCCATGCCATCCTCAAAATTTCAAAGATTGCCATTCATACGAACAAGGTCAAGCAGCAGACATTAGGGACACCACAATTACAGACTGGGAGAGGGCAAAAATGACTCTCCATGGACCGGGATGATTGTCGACTCCTTCGAATATCACTCAACAACCATTGGATGATATCAAGTGACCTACAAAAAGAATGGCAAATGGCAGCTGGGGTTAAGTGGACGACAAGGACGGTTTGAAACAGGCTCCTCCGGGCGAGGTTGAAGCCATGTAAAGCTAGAAATAAGCTCTTCATCAATGAGAAGCAAAGAAGAGCCAGGATGAGGTTTGCTAAAGACCATAAGGATTGGACCGTAGAGGACTGGAGTGATGTCATCTTCTCTGATGAGTCCAATTTTCAGCTTTTCCCATCACCTGGTCATCTAATGGTTAAACGGAGACCTGGAGAGGCCTATAAGCTTCAGTGCTTTGCACCCATTGTGAAATTTGGTGGAGGATCAGTGATGATCTGGGGGTGCTTCAGCAAGGCTGGAATAGGGCGGATTTTTGTTTGTGAAGGACACATGAATCAAGCCATGTACAAGATTACCCTGGAATAAAACTTGCTTCCTTCTGCTCTGACGTTATTGTTGTTGTCACTGGCAAACCTGATCTGGGCTTGGCCAGAATTGCAGCAGTAGGGTGGCCAGTTCCTTTCTGCGCACTCACACACACATTCACACCTATGGGCAATTTAGAGTAGACAGTTAACTAACTGCATGTCTTTGGACTGTGGGAGAAACCCATGCAGACACAGGGAGAACATGCAAACTCCACACAGAAAGGCTCCTGTCAGCCACTGGGATCGAACCCAGAACCTTCTTACCATGAGGCAACAGTGTTAACCACTGCACCACCATGACAACCTCTGCTTTGGCAATCTTCCCTAACTCTGAGGATTTGGTTTTCCAGCAGGACAATGCTCCATGCCACACAGTCAGGTTAATCAAGGTTTGGACGGAGGACCACAAAATCAAGATCCTGTCATGGCCAGCCCAATCTCCAGACACGCACTCCATTGAAAACCTCTGGAATGTGATCAAGAGGAAGATGGATGGTCACAAGCCATCAAACAAAGCTGAGCTGACTGAATTTTGGTGCCAGAAGTGGCATAAAGCCACCAAAGTGCAATGTGAAAGACTGGTGGAGAGCATGCCAAATGCATGAAAGCTGTGATTAAATGTCAGGGTTATTCCACCAAATATTGATTTCTGAACTCATTCTAAGTTCAAACATTAGTATTGTGTTGTTTAAAATTGAATGTGATCTTGATATATATGCATTATTCAAGGTCTGAAAATGCTTCATCTTTCTTATTTTGACCAGTTGTCATTTTCTGCAATTAAATACTCTAAGTGACAATATTTTTATGTGGATGTAACAACTCTTGGACTTACGGGGAAACAGAGGAACTGGAAACAGACACACAGAGACACAGGTTAATAGACAGCCAGTAATTTGACACAGGTGCACCTTATCACATTACCCGCTGGTTCAACCTGCCTCCTCACCATTCACAAACGACGTTCGACCACGCCCCCACTGCCACAGTGGAATTTCAGGGAAATGTTGTCAGTAGTTTATGGAATAAAACAAAAATGTTCATGTTCCTCAAACACATAACTATAAATAGTAAAACCAGAGAAACTGATAATTTTGCAGTGGGCTCTTAATTTTGTACACACACACACACACACACACACACACACACACACACACACAGAGCTCTAGAAAAAATTAAGAAACCACTGCAAAATTATCAATTTCTCTGGTTTTAAAAATAACAAAACTAATTTATACTTGCACATGGAGAGCTTGAGCAATGTAGGAAAAAGTTGTGATGGAAAAGAGCAAATATGAAATACAGCAGAGGAAGAAAAGATGAAGTGTATGGGTCTAATTAATTAACTAATTGCAATTAATGTCAAAAGAGATAGCAGGAACTAATTAATGTTCTACAGTATCAAGTGTAAATAAAACGAGATAAAAGTATGAAGAAGAATGGAGGTAGAGGGAATCACATTGTTCAGAGCATCTCCAAAGTGTCCATCATCAGCTGGTCATACTGACTGAGGAGATGCAAAATTGCAGAGGCTAAGGCTGCTGGATTGCTGTAGAGCTCCAAGGGCTGAGAAAACTGTACTTTTGAAAGCACTGTAAGCTGATCCTCTAGACAAATCTCACACACACACACACACACACAGAAATCCAACATCGTGCCACAGAGTTAGGACTCCAATCCTGAGAGACTGTGTATCATGGTTTCAGAAGATGTTTAACACTTACAATAAGCACTGTGAAGTACAGTTTCGCTGCAGGCTCCCACGTCAATGTCCCACATGCTGATAAGCATAAAAAGGTGCTCCAAGAATCCTTGCTCAAATTTTAGGAAAGAAAGGCAAAAAACTCATTTAATACTGTGTGATGTCAGGGTTAAAAATATGGGAAAACAAAATGAGATAAAATATACCATGTTCTGGAACTATATAAGCATCACTTTTAAATCTCCTGATAAAACACTTACTGCTTCAGGAGCCAAGATATTAGTGAAGTAACTAAAGAGAAGCAGCCCATAAAACATGTCCAGGAAGTTGCAATTATGGAGCTGCATAGAGGAGAAATGTGAGGTTAGGTGTTTAACTTTTTATATCAAGTTCAGCATCAAGTGCTCTATTCATGGCAGAAGCAAGGTTATAAATAATAAATGAATCAAAATGCATCAATGAATGGATGGGTAAATAAATAAGCAAACTAATAAATTAATACAATTTAGTCAAAGCTATATTAAAAAGTAAAACAATTTAAAAATGTAAAATATTTACAGCAGCACACACATTATTTCACATGTTGCATACTTGCCAACAGGTTGGTGTGGGCTAGACATTTGGCTCTTGCAGGCCTCTGGGCTGCCATTTGGGGCTCTAGAGATTACATAGAATGGTGAGAAAAACAAAAAACCAGAGGGTCTGCAGGCTGAAACATCTTGTTAAGGAGAGAGGTCAGGAGAGAATGACCAGGGGTAGGTTTCTCACTAACATTTCCCTTTAGGGCTAAAGTGTGAGTTGAGAGACTCTCTTAAGTAATGAACGTTGTCTCTGTCTGTGGTTTTCCCGAATTCACTCATAAGAAGGAGTCTTAAGAGCAACTTTATGAAGAGCTTCTTTGCTATGCACGTCCCTAATATAGGCATTAGTAGTTGCTAAATCCAGTCAGTGAGGTCACATGGCATTCATTTTTAACCAAAAACCAACAAAATATAGTGTTTAAAATATGTTAAAATACTGTATCATCATTAAGCATTACATATATAATGTGGTAGTTAATAACTGAAACTATGTTAGATTTTTAGGCAATATATTTTTTTTAATTCCAAGCGTGTTTTTAATTCTTCGTGCGGAAGTGACGTCATGCTTGATGTCTCGACTCAGAAGTCCACCATGCTGGATGATGACAACAACCAGGAACCAGTGCTTCACATGTGAACTGCTACAATGCTTTGTGAATTTCTTTTGATTTCACTGCCTTTGAAGAAAGACAATACCCACTTTGTGTGCAGGATATAATTGCTGTAATAATTATACTCATGATAAAGGGAAACAGTTCTTCAGAACTCCCAAAGTAATTAAAAATGGTCCAGAGAACGCTGTGCGCTGTGGTTCAACATACATCGTAAGGACTTAACTGAGGAAAAAGCAAATTACATCCA
The DNA here is from genome assembly GCF_027579695.1 of Neoarius graeffei. NCBI lineage: Eukaryota > Metazoa > Chordata > Actinopteri > Siluriformes > Ariidae > Neoarius > Neoarius graeffei. The sequence goes on from NC_083574.1 coordinate 29,789,081, forward strand.
TGTGTGTAGTGACCACTTTATATCTAGTAAGAGTTTAATTGTGAATGAAAGTGATGTTTTCTGCTGATTCAATGGAACTTTTGAGCTTTGTTTGTTTGTTGGTTTAATAATATAAAAACAAGAATAATTAGAATATCAAAATATGTTAATAAAATTTACTACTTATGGACATGTCATTGCATTCTGGATTTGTATATCATCCGACATGGCGGCAGGTGCAAACGTCACACTGTTTTTGTCACGTGGTTGCATACATAGAATTAAATGAAAGAATGAGCGAATAATAAGCTAAATAATTAAGTAAATGTGTTCCCTGTGCCTGCTCATTCCACTGTTACCCAAACATGTGGTCATGATAATTTCAACTGTAAACCACAATGCCAAGTAGGCAATGTTCTCCCTTTTATATATACAACCCCGATTCCAAAAAAGTTGGGACAAAGTACAAATTGTAAATAAAAACAGAATGTAATGATGTGGAAGTTTCAAAATTCCATATTTTATTCAGAATAGAACATAGATGACATATCAAATGTTTAAACTGAGAAAATGTATCATTTAAAGAGAAAAATTAGGTGATTTTAAATTTCATGACAACAGCACATCTCAAAAAAGTTGGGACAAGGCCATGTTTACCACTGTGAGACATCCCCTTTTCTCTTTACAACAGTCTGTAAACGTCTGGAGACTGAGGAGACAAGTTGCTCAAGTTTAGGGATAGGAATGTTAACCCATTCTTGTCTAATGTAGGATTCTAGTTGCTCAACTGTCTTAGGTCTTTTTTGCCGTATCTTCCATTTTATGATGCGCCAAATGTTTTCTATGGGTGAAAGATCTGGACTGCAGGCTGGCCAGTTCAGTACCCAGACCCTTCTTCTACGCAGCCATGATGCTGTAATTGATGCAGTACAGTGGTGCTTGAAAGTTTGTGAACCCTTTAGAATTTTCTATATTTCTGCATAAATATGACCTAAAACATCATCAGATTTTCACACAAGTCCTAAAAGTAGATAAAGAGAACCCAGTTAAACAAATGAGACAAAAATATTATTCTTGGTCATTTATTTATTGAGGAAAATAATCCAATATTACATATCTGTGAGTGGCAAAAGTATGTGAACCTTTGCTTTCAGTATCTGGTGTGACCCCCTTGTGCAGCAATAACTGCAACTAAACATTTGTGGTAACTGTTGATCAGTCCAGCACACCGGCTTGGAGGAATTTTAGCCCATTCCTCCATACAGAACAGCTTCAACTCTGGGATGTTGGCGGGTTTCCTCACATGAACTGCTCACTTCAGGTCCTTCCACAACATTTCCATTGGATTAAGGTCAGGACTTTGACTTGGCCATTCCAAAACATTAACTTTATTCTTCTTTAACCATTCTTTGGTAGAATGACTTGTGTGCTTAGGGTCGTTGTCTTGCTGCATGACCCACCTTCTCTTGAGATTCAGTTCATGGACAGATGTCCTGACATTTTCCTTTAGAATTCGCTGGTAAAATTCACAATTCATTGTTCCATCAATGATGGCAAGCCGTCCTGGCCCAGATACAGCAAAACAGACCCAAACCATGATACCACCACCACCATGTTTCACAGATGGGATAAGGTTCTTATGCTGGAATGCAGTGTTTTCCTTTCTCCAAACATAACACTTCTCATTTAAACCAAAAAGTTCTATTTTGGTCTCATCTGTCCACAAAACATTTTTCCAATAGCCTTCTGGCTTGTCCACGTGATCTTTAGCAAACTGCAGATGAGCAGCAATGTTCTTTTTGGAGAGCAGTGGCTTTCTCCTTGCAACCCTGCCATGCACACCATTGTTCTTCAGTGTTCTCCTGATGGTGGACTCATGAACATTAACATTAGCCAATGTGAGAGAGGCCTTCAGTTGCTTAGAAGTTACCCTGGGGTCCTTTGTGACCTCGCCGACTATTACACTCCTTGCTCTTGGAGTGATCTTTGTTGGTCAACCACTCCTGGGGAGGGTAACAATGGTCTTGAATTTCCTCCATTTGTACACAATCTGTCTGACTGTGGATTGGTGGAGTCCAAACTCTTTAGAGATGGTTTTGTAACCTTTTGCAGCCTGATGAGTATCAACAACGCTTTTTCCGAGGTCCTCAGAAATCTCCTTTGTTCGTGCCATGATACACTTCCACAAACATGTGTTGTGAAGATCAGACTTTGATAGATCCCTGTTCTTTAAATAAAACGGTGCCCACTCACACCTGACTGTCATCCCATTGATTGAAAACACCTGATTCTAATTTCACCTTCAAATTAACTGCTAATCCTAGAGGTTCACATACTTTTGCCACTCAGAGATATGTAATATTGGATCATTTTCCTCAATAAATAAATGACCAAGTATAATATTTTTGTCTCATGTGTTTAACTGGGTTCTCTTTATCTACTTTTAGGACTTGTGTGAAAATCTGATGATGTTTTAGGTCGTATTTATGCAGAAATATAGAAAATTCTAAAGGGTTCACAAACTTTCAAGCACCACTGTATGTGGTTTAGCATTGTCATGAATACAAGGTCTTCCCTGAAAGAGACGTCATCTGGATGGGAGCATATGTTGCTCTAGAACCTGGATATACCTTTCAGCATTGATGGTGTCTTTCCAGATGTGTAAGCTGCCCATGCCACACGCACTAATGCAACCCCATACCATCAGAAATGCAGGCTTCTGAACTGAGCGCTGATAAAAACTTGGGTCGTCCTTCTCCTCTTTAGTCCGAATGACACGGCGTCCCTGATTTCCATAAAGAACTTCAAATTTTGATTCGTCTGACCACAGAACAGTTTTCCACTTTGCCACAGTCCATTTTAAATGAGTTTTGGCCCAGAGAAGACGTCTGCGCTTCTGGATCATGATTAGATATGGCTTCTTCTTTGAACTATAGAGTTTTAGCTGGCAACAGCGGATGGCACGGTGAATTGTGTTCACAGATAATGTTCTCTGGAAATATTCCTGAGCCCATTTTGTGATTTCCAATACAGAAGCATGCCTGTATGTGATGCAGTGCCGTCTAAGGGCCCGAAGATCACAGGCACCCAGTATGGTTTTCCGGCCTTGACCCTTACGCACAGAGATTCTTCCAGATTCTCGGAATCTTTTGATGATATTATGCACTGTAAATGATATGTTCAAACTCTTTGCAATTTTATACTGTCGAACTCCTTTCTGATATTGCTCCACTATTTGTCAGCGCAGAATTAGGGGGACTGGTGATCCTCTTCCCATCTTTACTTCTGAGAGCCGCTGCCACTCCAAGATGCTTTTTTTATACCCAGTCATGTTAATGACCTATTGCCAATTGCCCTATTGAGTTGCAATTTGGTCCTCCAGCTGTTCCTTTTTTATACCTTTAACTTTTCCAGCCTCTTATTGCCCCTGTCCCAACTTTTTTGAGATGTGTTGCTGTCATGAAATTTCAAATGAGCCAATATTTGGCATGAAATTTCAAAATGTCTCACTTTCGACATTTGATATGTTGTCTATGTTCTATTGTGAATACAATATCAGTTTTTGAGATTTGTAAATTATTGAATTCCATTTTTATTTACAATTTTTTCTTGGTCCCAACTTTTTTGGAATCGGGGTTTTATATATGTGTGTGTGTGTGTGTGTGTGTGTGTACACACACATATATATAATATGTGTGTGTGTGTGTGTGTGTGTGTGTGTATATATATATATATATATATATATATATATATATATATATATATATATAAAAATCTCCTTCTCACCCCCGGCGGGGGGGTGGTATCCATGTCATCCTCAAGCTCGGGTCCTCTACCAGAGGCCTGGGAGTTTGAGGGTTCTGCGCAGTATCTTCGATGTTCCTAGGACTGCGCTCTTCTGGACTGAGGCTTCAGATGTTGTTCCTGGGATTTGCTGGAGCCACTCTCCCAGTTTGGGGCTTACTGCCCCAAGTGCCCCCACTACCACGGGGACCACGCAACCCTTGACCTTCCACATCCGTTCCAGCTGCTCTTTCAACCCTTGATACTTCTCAAGTTTCTCATGTTCCTTCTTCCTGATGTTGGCGTCAGCTGGGATCGCCACATCTATCACCACCACCCTCTTCTGCTCTTTGTCCACCACCACTATGTCTGGTTGGTTAGCCAGGATCTGTTTGTCAGTCTGGAAGCTGAAGTCCCACAGAATCTTGGCCCTGTTGTTCTCAGCCACCTTCTGTGGTATGGCCCATTGGGACTTGGGTATTTCTATTCCATACTGGTTGCAGATGTTCCTGTATACTATCCCAGCCACTTGGTTGTGCCTCTCCATGTACGCTGATCCAGCTAGCATCTTACACCCTGCTACTATGTGCTGGACTGTTTCAGGGGCTTCTTTGCACAGTCTGCATCTTGGGTCTGATCTACTCTGGTAGATCCTGGCCTCTATGGCTCTTGTGCTTATGGCCTGTTCTTGTGCTGCCATGATTAGTGCCTCTGTGCTGTCTGTCAGTCCTGCATTATCCAGCCACTGGTAGGATTTCTTGATGTCAGCCACTTCCTCTATCTGACGGTGGTACATGCCATGTAGGGGTTTGTCTCTCCAGGTTGTCTGTTCCTCCTCCTCCTCTGCACTCTCATCAGGGTTCTGCTGCCTGAGACATTCACTTAGCAGTTCATCCTTTGGGGCCATCTTTCTGATGTATTCTCGGATTTTCGATGTTTCATCCTGGACCGTGGTCTTGACGCTCACTAGCCCTTGGCCTCCCTCTTTCCGCTTAGTGTATAGTCTCAGGGTGCTGGACTTGGGGTGGAACCCTCCATGCATGGTGAGGAGCTTTCTAGTCTTGATATCTGTGGCTTCTATCTCCTCCTTTGGCCAGTTTATGATACCAGCGGGGTATCTGATGACTGGTAGTGCGTACATGTTGATGGCTCGGACCTTGTTTTTACCATTCAGCTGACTTTTCAGGACCTGCCTTACTCTCTGGAGGTATTTGGCTGTGGTTGACTTCCTTGTGGCTTCTTCATGGTTTCCATTAGCCTGTGGGATGCCAAGGTACTTGTAGCTGTCTTGGATATCACCTATGTTGCCCTCTGGTAGGTCAATCCCTTCAGTCCGGATCATCTTGCCTCTCTTTGAGACCATCCGGCCACACTTGTCCAATCCGAATGACATCCCTATGTCATCGCTGTAGATCCGGGTGGTGTGGATCAGCGAGTCTATTTCTCGCTCATTCCTGGCATACAGCTTGATGTCATCCATGTAGAGCAGGTGGCTGATTGTTGCCCCACTACGGAATCGGTACCCGTAGCCGCTCTTCGTGATGATCTGACTGAGGGGGTTCAGGCCTATGCAGAACAGCAGTGGTGATAGCGCATCTCCTTGGTATATGCCACACTTGATGTTGACTTGGGCAATGGGTTTTGAGTTGGCCTCTAGGGTTGTCTTCCACATTTCCATTGAGTTCTGTATGAAGGTCCTTAGGTTCCTGTTGATCTTATACAGTTCCAGACATTCCAGTATCCATGTGTGTGGCATTGAGTCGTAGGCTTTCTTGTAGTCAATCCAGGCAGTGCACAGGTTGGTCTGTCTCTTCTTACAGTCTCGGGCGACTGTTCTGTCGGCCAGTAGCTGGTGCTTGGCTCCTCTGGTGTTACTGCCAATTCCTTTCTGTGCCTCGCTCATGTATTGAGCCACATGCTTACTCATTTTTGCCGCAATGATGCCTGACAGGGCCTTCCATGTTGTGCAGAGACAGGTAATTGGCCGGTAGTTGGATGGGATGGGTCCCTTCTGGGGGTCCTTCATGATTAGGACTGTCCTGCCTTGGGTTAGCCATTCTGGGTGGGTTCCATCCCTCAGCAGCTGGTTCATCTGTGCTGCTAGGCGTTCATGGAGTGCAGTTAGCTTCTTCAGCCAGTACGTATGGATCATATCGGGGCCTGGTGCTGTCCAGCTCTTCATCTTTGACACTCTTTCTTGGACGTCTGCCATTGAGATGGTTACTGGTTCTTGTTCTGGGAGGTTGCTGTGGTCAGCTCTTAGGTCCACTAACCATTGGGCATCGGTGTTGTGTGATGCCTTTCTTTCCCATATGTCTTTCCAGTATTTTTCCACCTCAGCTCTTGGTGGGTCTGACCGGTTGTTGTTCCCCTGCCATTGAGAGTACACCTTGGCTGGTTCAGTGGAGAACAGCTTGTTTATTCTCCTGGCCTCTCCTTCCTTGGTGTATCTCCTCAACCGGGTGGCCAGAGCTGTTAGTCGCTGTTTGGCAGTTTCGAGTGCCTTCCTGGGTGTTGTACTTCCTGGGTGCCCCTTTATTCACCATGTTCCCTTTCTGTAGTTCAGCTAACTGGCTAACTTCTCTCCTTGCTGCCTTTATCTTGGCCTCTAATCGTCTCTTCCATGGTGGATACTGTTTGTTATGTCCCGAGCCCACCTTGTGTCCAAGCATCTCCATGATTACTGTTGCTGTACTGTGTATCAGCTTGTTGGTCTCAGTGATGGTTCTTGTGGAGATTGTCTTCAGAGCAGCATTCACATCTACTAGTAGATCTTCTGAAGGTACTTGGCAACTCAACTTGGTGTTGTGTGATGCCTTTCTTTCCCATATGTCTTTCCAGTATTTTTCCACCTCAGCTCTTGGTGGGTCTGACCGGTTGTTGTTCCCCTGCCATTGAGAGTACACCTTGGCTGGTTCAGTGGAGAACAGCTTGTTTATTCTCCTGGCCTCTCCTTCCTTGGTGTATCTCCTCAACCGGGTGGCCAGAGCTGTTAGTCGCTGTTTGGCAGTTTCGAGTGCCTTCCTGGGTGTTGTACTTCCTGGGTGCCCCTTTATTCACCATGTTCCCTTTCTGTAGTTCAGCTAACTGGCTAACTTCTCTCCTTGCTGCCTTTATCTTGGCCTCTAATTGTCTCTTCCATGGTGGATACTGTTTGTTATGTCCCGAGCCCACCTTGTGTCCAAGCATCTCCATGATTACTGTTGCTGTACTGTGTATCAGCTTGTTGGTCTCAGTGATGGTTCTTGTGGAGATTGTCTTCAGAGCAGCATTCACATCTACTAGTAGATCTTCTGAAGGTACTTGGCAACTCAGCTTCGGTATTTGTCGGGGGCTCCAGGTTTCCAGTTGGGTCACGATCTTCCTTCTCAGGTCAGCAGCTCTTGTGTTGAGGCTGTTAGCTGTTGGGGCTTGGTACCCAATCTCTGGTTGTGGGGATGATGACATGTCTTCCTGGCTCCCCCTTGCCGTAGCATCGTTGTTGTATTTCATTAATCTCTAGTTGTGATAGCAGATTTCGATTATGGATGTTGGAACACTGGGCTAATAGCTGTTTCTTTGTTAGCCTTGATTGTGGGTTTCGAAGTATCCAATGGTCCCACATTCGCTGCATGTATCCCCTCTCTCTGGGATTGCTTGTATAGTAGCATTCCAGCAAATCCGTATTTTCTGTCCTCGTCCATCGATGTCTTGTTCCAGTAGCCCATTTCTCATCAGTTTGCCCTGGTTCCCTAGCAACTGACGCAGACCTTGTTGACCCGGGCGACGTCTGAGCCGGTATGACTCTATCAGTTATGTTTTCACTCATTCCTGAGGTAGGCTGATATATCATGAGGGGTTTTTGCCTAAGGACCCTTACTGGATGATGTTTTGCCCCGACCGGGATTCGAACCCCGATCTCCTGCGTCGTAGTCAGTGAGCATTACCACTGTACTATCCAGCTGATATATATATATATATATAAAACCCCGATTCCAAAAAAGTTGGGACAAAGTACAAATTGTAAATAAAAATGGAATGCAATGATGTGGAAGTTTCAAAATTCCATATTTTATTCAGAATAGAACATAGATGACATATCAAATGTTTAAACTGAGAAAATGTATCATTTAAAGAGAAAAATTAGGTGATTTTAAATTTCATGACAGCAACACATCTCAAAAAAGTTGGGACAAGGCCATGTTTCCCACTGTGAGACATCCCCTTTTCTCTTTACAACAGTCTGTAAACGTCTGGGGACTGAGGAGACAAGTTGCTCAAGTTTAGGGATAGGAATGTTAACCCATTCTTGTCTAATGTAGGATTCTAGTTGCTCAACTGTCTTAGGTCTTTTTTGTCGTATCTTCCGATTTATGATGCGCCAAATGTTTTCTATGGGTGAAAGATCTGGACTGCAGGCTGGCCAGTTCAGTACCCGGACCCTTCTTCTACGCAGCCATGATGCTGTAATTGATGCAATATATGGTTTGGCATTGTCATGTTGGAAAATGCAAGGTCTTCCCTGAAAGAGACGTCGTCTGGATGGGAGCATATGTTGCTCTAGAACCTGGATATACCTTTCAGCATTGATGGTGTCTTTCCAGATGTGTAAGCTGCCCATGCCACATGCACTAATGCAACCCCATACCATCAGAGATGCGGGCTTCTGAACTGAGCGCTGATAACAACTTGGGTCGTCCTTCTCCTCTTTAGTCCGAATGACACGGCGTCCCTGATTTCCATAAAGAACTTCAAATTTTGATTCGTCTGACCACAGAACAGTTTTCCACTTTGCCACAGTTCATTTTAAATGAGCCTTGGCCCAGAGAAGACGTCTGTGCTTCTGGATCGTGTTTAGATACGGCTTCTTCTTTGAACTATAGAGTTTTAGCTGGCAACGGCAGATGGCACAGTGAATTGTGTTCACAGATAATGTTCTCTGGAAATATTCCTGAGCCCATTTTGTGATTTCCAATACAGAAGCATGCCTGTATGTGATGCAGTGCCGTCTAAGAGCCCGAAGATCATGGGCACCCAGTATGGTTTTCTGGCCTTGACCCTTACGCACAGAGATTCTTCCAGATTCTTTGAATCTTTTGATGATATTATGCACTGTAGATGATATGTTCAAACTCTTTGCAATTTTACACTGTCGAACTCCTTTCTGATATTGCTCCACTATTTGTCGGCGCAGAATTAGGGGGATTGGTGATCCTCTTCCCATCTTTACTTATGAGAGCCGCTGCCACTCCAAGATGCTCTTTTTATACCCAGTCATGTTAATGACCTATTGCCAATTGACCTAATGAGTTGCAATTTGGTCCTCCAGCTGTTCCTTTTTTGTACCTTTAACTTTTCCAGCCTCTTATTGCCCCTGTCCCAACTTTTTTGAGATGTGTTGCTGTCATGAAATTTCAAATGAGCCAATATTTGGCATGAAATTTCAAAATGTCTCACTTTCGACATTTGATATGTTGTCTATGTTCTATTGTGAATACAATATCAGTTTTTGAGATTTGTAAATTATTGCATTCCGTTTTTATTTACAATTTGTACTTTGTCCCAACTTTTTTGGAATCGGGGTTGTATATATATATATATATATATATATATATATATATATATATATATATATATATATACATACACACACACACACACACACACACACACATACATACTTATATACATATACACACACACACAGAGTGGGGCAAAAAAGTATTTAGTCAGCCACCAATTGTGCAAGTTTTCCCACTTAAAAAGATGAGAGAGGCCTGTAATTTTCATCAGAGGTATACTTCAACTATGAGAGACAGAATGGGGGAAAGAATCTAGGAAATCACATTGTAGGATTTTTAATGAATTAATTGGTAAATTCCTCGGTAAAATAAGTATTTGGTCACCTACAAACAAGCAAGATTTCTGGCTCTCACAGACCTGTAACTTCTTCTTTAAGAGGCTCCTCTGTCCTCCACTCGTTACCTGTATTAATGGCACCTGTTTGAACTCGTTATCAGTATAAAAGACACCTGTCCACAGCCTCAAACAGTCACACTCCAAACTCCACTATGGCCAAGACCAAAGAGCTGTCAAAGGACACCAGAAACAAAATTGTAGACCTGCACCAGGCTGGGAAGACTGAATCTGCAATAGGTAAGCAGCTTGGTGTGAAGAAATCAACTGTGGGAGCAATTATTAGAAAATGGAAGACATACAAGACCACTGATAATCTCCCTCGATCTGGGGCTCCATGCAAGATCTCACCCCGTGGGGTCAAAATGATCACAAGAACGGTGAGCAAAAATCCCAGAACCACATGGGGGGACCTAGTGAATGACCTGCAGAGAGCTGGGACCAAAGTAACAAAGGCTACCATCAGTAACACACTACGGCGCCAGGGACTCAAATCCTGCAGTGCCGGACGTGTCCCCCTGCTTAAGTCAGTACCTGTCCAGGCCCATCTGAAGTTTGCTAGAGAGCATTTGGATGATCCAGAAGAGGATTGGGAGAATGTCATATGATCAGATGAAACCAAAATAGAACTTTTTGGTAAAAACTCAACTTGTCGTGTTTGGAGGAGAAAGAATGCTGAGTTGCATCCAAAGAACACCATACCTACTGTGAAGCATGGGGGTGGAAACACCATGCTTTGGAGCTGTTTTTCTGCAAAGGGATCAGGACGACTGATCCGCGTAAAGGAAAGAATGAATGGGGCCATGTATCGTGAGATTTTGAGTGAAAACCTCCTTCCATCAGCAAGGGCATTGAAGATGAAACGTGGCTGGGTCTTTCAGCATGACAATGATCCCAAACACACTGCCCAGGCAATGAAGGAGTGGCTTCGTAAGAAGCATTTCAAGGTCCTGGAGTGGCCTAGCCAGTCTCCAGATCTCAACCCCACAACTGGTGACTGACTAAATACTTTTTTGCCCTATATATATATATATATACACACACATATACACACACACACACACACACACACACACACACATATATATACATACATATATATAATATATATATATATATATATATATATATATATATATATATATATATATATATATATATATACACACACACACACATACACAACCCCGATTCCAAAAAAGTTGGGACAAAGTACAAATTGTAAGTAAAAACGGAATGCAGTAATTTACAAATCTCAAAAACTGATATTGTATTCACAATAGAACATAGACAACATATCAAATGTCGAAAGTGAGACATTTTGAAATTTCATGCCAAATATTGGCTCATTTGAAATTTCATGACAGCAACACATCTCAAAAAAGTTGGGACAGGGGCAATAAGAGGCTGGAAAAGTTAAAGGTACAAAAAAGGAACAGCTGGAGGACCAAATTGCAACTCATTAAGTCAATTGGACCAAATTGCAACTCATTAAGTCAATTGGCAAAGGTCATTAACATGACTGGGCATAAAAAGAGCATCTTGGAGTGGCAGTGGCTCTCAGAAGTAAAGATGGGAAGAGGATCACCAATCCCCCTAATTCTGCGCCGACAAATAGTGGAGCAATATCAGAAAGGAGTTCGACAGTGTAAAATTGCAAAGAGTTTGAACATATCATCATCTACAGTGCATAATATCATCAAAAGATTCAGAGAATCTGGAAGAATCTCTGTGTGTAAGGATCAAAGCCGGAAAACCATACTGGGTGCCCATGATCTTCAGGCCCTTAGACGGCACTGCATCACATACAGGCATGCTTCTGTATTGGAAATCACAAAATGGGCTCAGGAATATTTCCAGAGAACATTATCTGTGAACACAATTCACCATGCCATCCACCGTTGCCAGCTAAAACTCTATAGTTCAAAGAAGAAGCCGTATCTAAACATGATCCAGAAGCGCAGACATCTTCTCTGGGCCAAGGCTCATTTAAAATGGACTGTGGCAAAGTGGAAAACTGTTCTGTGGTCAGACAAATCAAAATTTGAAGTTCTTTATGGAAATCAGGGATGCTGTGTCATTCGGACTAAAAAGGAGAAGGACGACCCAAGTTGTAATCAGCGCTCAGTTCAGAAGCCTGCATCTCTGATGGTATGGGGTTGCATTAGTGCATGTGGCATGGGCAGCTTACACATCTGGAAAGACACCATCAATGCTGAAAGGTATATCCAGGTTCTAGAGCAACATATGCTCCCATCCAGACGACATCTCCTTCAGGGAAGACCTTGCATTTTCCAACATGACAATGCCAAAGCACATACTGCATCAATTACAGCATCATGGCTGCGTAGAAGAAGGGTCTGGGTACTGAACTGGCCAGCCTGCAATCCAGATCTTTCACCCATAGAAAACATTTAGCGCATCATAAAATGGAAGATACGACAAAAAAGACCTAAGACAGTTGAGCAACTAGAATCCTACATTAGACAAGAATGGGTTAACATTCCTATCTCTAAACTTGAGCAACTTGTCTCCTCAGTCCCCAGATGTTTACAGACTGTTGTAAAGAGAAAAGGGGATGTCTCACAGTGGTAAACATGGCCTTGTCCCAACTTTTTTGAGATGTGTTGTTGTCATGAAATTTAAAATCACCTAATTTTTCTCTTTATATGATACATTTTCTCAGTTTAAACATTTGATATGTCATCTATGTTCTATTCTGAATAAAATATGGAATTTTGAAACTTCCACATCATTGCATTCTGTTTTTATTTACAATTTGTATTTTGTATTTTTTGGAATCATATATATATATATATATATATATATATATATATATATATATATATATATATGACTGATATATGACAGAGCATATTTCATTATGGAAATACGGTGGACTGTTCCTTTAAGAGGCTTTCGGGAAACCCACTCCAGATTGGTTTGAGCTGCCAGGAAGTCTATAGTCAGACGCTACGTTCACACTGCAAGGCTTAATGCTCAATTCCGATTTTTTTGTGAAATCCGATTTTTTTGAGGTCGTTCACATTAACAAATATATGCGACTTGTATGTGATCCTCAGTATGAACGAAAAGCGACCTAAAAGTGTTCCGCATGTGCATTGCAGGATACGACAACGTCACACGCAGTGAGCATGGCGAGTGTTTACGGAAGTAAAACCGCCCGGTTGCGGTATGACCCATCCAATCTAGCTTGAATAGCTGTATCCCCCCAAATGGAAATCAGCTCCCTAACCTCTGCGTCCTTCCATTGAGAAGATTCAGAACCTTCACAGCCCGAAGCGTCCCTCGCATTGATGTCATGCGCAGGGGCGCAGATACGTTTTTGGAACTGGGGGGGACAAAAAACTGGGGGGGACAAAGCTGCCAGCAAACCAACCCCAACCCCGATATGCCTGTCAAACTTGTTGTGGGTTACTATAGCAACCAAGCTCGAGCTCGCAACCTGTGCAGTCTGCGCAGCTCAACCAACCGAATATCAGTCTTTGTTTTATGTGAGTTGTTGCAACTATTCACACTGCTGTGCACCTCAATAAACCGAATGGTAATTAGTCTTTTGATTTTTCCGTGAGGTTTGCCTTATGCAAAGAAAGACAGCATAGACGTTTTTTCCTCCCTATAAGTGGGGGGGACCGAGCGAGGTGAATTTAAATCTGGGTGGGACGAGTCCCACCCTCTATCTGCGCCCGTGATTATGCGCCATGTTGTTGTAACTTTTTTTGAGAGACCCGCCGCCTACTTCAGTGCAGAATAGTGACGTTTGTGGCTTGTTGATGACGTGTAAGTCGGATGAATGCGACCTGGCGGTTCAGACTGAAGTCGCATATGAAAAGAGCGGATAGGAATCGGAATTAGGACCACATATCCAAACGGCCTGGGTCGGATTTGAAAAAATCGGATCTGTGTCGTTCATATTGTCAATAAAAGATCGGATACAGGTCACATATGGGCGAAAAGATCGGATTTGAGTCACTTCAACCTGCAGTGTGAACGTAGCCAGAAAAGTATCTCAGAACACACAACACACGAAACCTTGAGGTAGATGGGCTACAACAGCAGAAGACCACATCAGGTTTGACCATTGTTAGCCAAGAATAAGAATCTGAGGTTTTCTTGGGCATAAAAATCACTGAAATGGACAGATGAAAACTGGAAATAGACCAGGTTTTTTTGTTTTTTAAATCTTCAACTGTCCAGTTTTGGTGAGTCTGTGCCTATGATAGTCTCAGATTCCTCTTCTTGTTTGAGAGGAGTGGAACCCAATGTGGTCTTTTGCTGTTATCGCTCATCCACCTCAATGTTTGATGTGTTGTGCAGGCTGAGATGCTTTTCTGTTCACCACAGTTGTAAAGAGTGGTCATTTAAGTGACTATATCCTTTATGGCAGCTCAAATCAATCTCGCAAATTTCCTCTAATTTCTCTGATCAATAAGGCATAAGTCACTCAGTGCTTTTTGCACTATTCTGTGGAAACTCTGGAGATTGTTGTGTGTGACAATCCCAGGAGATCAACAGTTTCTGAAATACTCACACCAGCCCATCTGGCACCAACAACCATGCTATGGTTACTTATGGTAACTTATATGATAATACTGTATTTAGGCATAAGTACAGACATGCAAACCTGCAAAAAGTCATTTCAGGGAGACAGCCCTGAGGATGACCCCCCCGACGCCACGAACACATACAAGAGTATGAACAGACAATGCTTTCTCAACAGAAAATTACTTTAATTACCTACCTACCTGCCTACCACAGTGACCTCAGTCGAACATTCATAACCAGACTTCTCCATAATTCTCAGTCATCCATTGCCCTTGATTGATCCTCTTTATCCAGGTGTGTGTCATCAACTATTTGGTCAATAAAAGTGCACGCTGGATGCCCATGACTGTATTTGCCATGGGTAGGTTCCTACAAGATAACTAGATAAACAGACCCTTTGGATTGTGGGGGAAACCAGAGCACCCGGAGGAAACCCACGCAGACACGGGGAGAACATGCAAACTCCACACAGAAAGGCCCTCGCCGGCCACTGGGTTCAAACCCGGAACCTTCTTGCTGTGAGGCGACCATGCTAACCACTACACCACCGTGCCGCACAAACTTGACATTAAGTAGTAAAACCCTTAAAATGCCATCTGGTAAATACAAGTAGGTCTGTTTTCTTTTGAAAAATAATGGGAAGTATGTTTTAGCCAATGAGAAGCCCTACTTTGGGCAGCCAATCAGAAGTCTGTGTTCTGAACAAAGAAATTCCTTTTACAATGACTTTAATGGGAGCTGCCATTTTGATTTGGGGCGGTCCTAGGGCAGGTCTCCCAAAGAGGGACACAACTTAAAAACTAATAGAAGAGAACTTAGACGTGCCTAGTCGATCAAGCAGCTCGTCAATACGAGGCATTGGGTACGCATCGAATTTAGACACCGCGTTGACTTTTCTGTAGTCCACACAGAAAAGGACCGACCCGTCGGCCTTGGGAACCAAGACCACCGGGCTGCTCCAGTCACTGTGGGACTCCTCGACGATGCCCATGTCGAGCACGGCCTCGAGTTCTTCCCAAACCACCTGTTTTGTGTGTTTGGGCAGTCTGTAAGGGTGGCTGCACACTACCACCCCCGGGGGCATCTCAATGTGGTGTTCTATGAGGTGGGTGCGGCCGGGCAGGGGCGAGAATACATCAGAAAATTCTGTCTGCAACCGGGCGACCTCCGTGAGTTGGATCGGAGAGAGGTGGTCTCCACAGGGGACCGGAGTGGTGGGCGATGTCAATTTCCATTTTTGAACCTCCGGCCCCAGCTCCGCCTTCTCTGGAACCACCGACATCAATGCCATGGGGACCTCCTCGTTCCAAAGTTTTAACAGATTGAGGTGGTAAATCTTTAATGCCCCACCCCTGTCCGTTCGCCGCACCTCATAGTCGACGTCCCTGACTCGCCGTGTGACCTCAAAGGGTCCTTGCCACTTGGCGATCAATTTGGAGCTTGACGTGGGCGACAGCACGAGCACTTTATCTCCCGGTGCGAACTCCCTAAGGTGCGTGCCCCTGTCATACAGGTGGATTTGCCGTTCTTGAGCCTGCCACAAATTCTCCTGGGTTAGGTGTGTGACTGTGTGGAGTTTTGCACACAGGTCAATAACATATTGAATTTCGTTTTTGCTTGGTGACGGTCCCTCCTCCCAATTTTCCCGCAGCACATCTAGGATGCCACGCGGCTTACGCCCATGTAATAATTCGAATGGGGAGAACCCCGTGGAGGCTTGTGGGACCTCTCGCACTGCGAAAAGCAGGGGCTCGAGCCATTTATCCCAGTTACGTGCGTCCTCGCTTACAAATTTTTTAATTATGTTTTTGAGGGTGCGATTAAACCGTTCGACTAAGCCGTCCATTTGTGGGTGATAAACGCTGGTGCGGATTGGCTTGATTCCCAGTAACCCATACAGTTCGCGCAGTGTGCGTGACATAAACATAGTGCCTTGATCAGTCAGAATCTCTTTGGGGATTCCGACTCGGGAGATGATGTGGAAGAGTGCTTCCACAATACTACGTGCGGAGATATTGCGAAGCGGCACTGCTTCCGGATATCGCATTACATAGTCCACCAGAAGTAAAATAAAGCGATACCCTCGTGTTGACCGATCTAATGGCCCGAGGAGATCCATCCCAATTCTTTCGAATGGGTTCTTGATTAATGGTAGAGGGCGCAAAGGTGCTTTTGGAATGGCCACTGGATTTACTAACTGGCATTCGCGGCATGCCGTACACCACCTACGGACATCGCCACGAATCCCTGGCCAATAGAACCGGGCCATTATTCGGGCTAGTGTCTTATCCTGCCCTAAGTGTCCAGCCATGGGATTAAAGTGAGCCACCTGGAATACCAATTCCCGGTGGCTCTTTGGGATCAAAAGTTGTATTATCGGCTCCTTAGTCTGAGTGTCCTGCGTCACTCGGTATAATCTATCCCTCATAATGGAGAAATAGGGGAAGGATGGGGTGGCGTTTGGCTGGAGCGTTTGACCATCGATTACTCTCACTTGGTCAAACACATGCCGCAGAGTCTCGTCTCACGACTGCTCTAATGGGTAGTCTGCGAGGGATTCCCCGAGAGAGGGAGGAGGAGCCAGCGGCTCCTCAATCTGACGTGGAGATGACGTAGACGGCTCTGTGACAGCTGCTCCCACCAATGCCACACCGGGACCTCCCCCTGCTGAACTACGGCAGGACCCACTCTTCATTAAATGAGTCATTAATTCCCGAAATCCCGGCCAATTAGTCCCCAAAATTATTGAGTGGGTAAGGCGAGGATTAACCGCCGCCTTTACTCTAAATTTCTCCCCTCGAAATAGAATGTGGACCGACACTAAAGGGTAGTTGTGAACATCCCTTTGCGCACACAACACCTTCACCAATTGTGCTCTCCCCAATGCCTCGTCTTGCACCAGGCTTTGGTGGATTGAGGTCTGATTACAGCCGGAATCCACCAAAGCCTGATACGTATCCCCTTGGATACTCACCGGTATGCGATACACTCCGGCCCGATCGAGGGCGGTCCCTGGCCCATCGGGGATCCGGACCACCGCCCCCACCTCCATCGCCGAGCACTGATGCTGGAGGTGCCCTGGCTCCCTGCAGAGCCAGCAAACCGGCCCAGGCTCTCTCTCTGCACCAGTGTTTTGGAGCTCACTCACCTGAGGGACAGAAGACACAGACATGGGAGTAGGAAATGGTAGGGCACCGCGGGTGTGGTGGGCCGGCTGGGGTGGAGCCGGCCCCCGCCTCCGCGGTGGGGGAATGGGGCGAAGACGAGAAACAGAAGGGGAGAGAGAGAGAAGAGGAGAGAGAGGAGGGAGGGGAGAAAGAGAGAGAAGCTGTCCTGCCATTGGAACAGCCGCCATATGGTCCTCCATCAGCTTGATGGCCTGATCCAGCGACGCTGGACAATGGCACTGGACCCACTCCGCTGCTCCTTCTGGAAGTCGGGCAATGAACTGTTCCAGTGCCACCAGGTCGAGGATTCCCTTGGCATCGCGGTTGTCCGCCCTCAGCCACCACCCTCAGCCACGCGAACGGCCGGCCGACCTCCTCCAGGCACAGCGCGCGGAAGCGCTGCCATTGCTGCTCCAGGGTGCACCCCACACGTTGGAGGATGGCCCTGCGTAGGTCAGCATAGGCCAGCCGGCTGTCGGTGGGGAGCTGTAGCGTGGCCAACTGTGCCTAGCCCGTTAGCAGGGGGAGGAGGCGCGCCGTCCGCTGTTCCACCGGCCAACCCCACGTCTCTGCTGCCTGCTCAAACAGAGCAAGGAAAGCTTCGGGGCCATCGTGCGGACCCATCTTCGTTAGGGTGAGGTGGGGAGGGTCCGCGGCGGTGGTGATGGTGGACCCCGCCGACATGAGCAGGTGCCGGAACGCCTGGCGGTCTTCCTGCTGCGCCAGCACCAGGGCTTCAAACCGTTCTTCCTGCTCCTTCCGGACGGTGACCAGCGCCTGGTGCTGGCTCTGTTGGGCCATGGCGAGGACATGGATCAGGTCCTTGAAGGGGAAGGACTCCATGAGGCTGTTCTCTTCTGTACTCCGGTCCCGGATTTCAGCACCACTGTTGCAAAGGTTTAAAGTGGGTGGAGCACAGAAGCATGGCAGGCTAGAACTGAGTTCTCAAACTCTATTTTTTACACTTTTCAGTGATGATCAATATGTACACTTTTCAGCTGTTATCTACTGCTCTCACAGACACACACACAAGCCTTCTGGTTGTGGAGAGACTCTTTTCTCTGCTCTCTCTCTCTCTCCTTTTTATAGGGTGTGGTCACTGGGGAAGAACCAGAAACACAGGTTAACTAACATCAGGTGTAGTGATTCTGCCACTTACCTTCCCTGACTCTGCCCTCCGTTCACAGACCGATGCTTGACCACGCCCCCGCTGCCACAGTTTCTGTCTGCAAATCCGGCTGTTAAGAGTTTAAATTTCTCCTAATTCAATGAACATGCTGGATTTTTATTTTGGCCTTTGAATCTGAGCTGTGGAGTTGAACACTTACCTGCATTTGGATAGACGTGTTTGGTGTGCATGGGCCTAGCTCCATGCGAGCCAGACTTATAGAGAGGTTCGTTCTTTGACTTCCTTTGATTCAAGTGCTTTTTCAGCTTGGCTGACTTATCAGGGTGAAGTTTGATGCAAATTTCCACTTATGCAATTACATTTTCTGATTTTAATTGGATAATTGGGTGGCAAGGCGGCGTTTAGTTAGTGTAGCGCTAAGACAGAGGTCGGCAACCCGTGGCTCCGGAGCCGCATGTGGCTCTTTCATCCCTCTGCTGTGGCTCTCGTGGCTTTGAGAGGGCAAGCTCATTTTGGAAAAAACATTAATGTGAATAAATAATTGCCATTTAATTTAAATTGATTTTTATTTTATTTCTTTAGTTTTTTTCATTGTAATAGTTATATCTTTGGAGATTGAGGTGTTCTTGTGACATTAAAACAAGTTTTATTTTAATATTTTGTCAATAAAAATATGCGTCACGTCCTGTATGTGACACCTGTTGCCGCCAGACAAGTTGTTACGAAATGCCGTTTGAATCGGCCATGTAGTGGCGTGAGACCTGTGTGTGCCACCTGAGCGTGGTGTGAGGAGGGAGTGGTGTGGTGGTCGCCCCGCGCTCCCTTAGTCTGCCACCTACCCCTCAGCTGTACAAACATGCTACATGGCGAGGGTTAGCAAGTCACACACCTGGGTTATCAGAACTCATTTGAGTCTGCTGTTACAAGCCGGTGAAGGTTCCCGGTGAGTTCAGGCGTAGCTGAGGCGACCGTCAGCTTTGAGATGGGGTGAGCCAGACACCCCGGGGTGACGTGTTGTAACAAAGTGACTTATTTTGACCCCGGTAAGCTAGCAATGGCTAAATCTAAGAACAGAAAAGTTTCTGACAAAAATAGAACATTTAATGCATCATGGACAGATTCATTTGCTTTCACTGCTGACAAAACTGGTTTACCGGTATGCCTAATATGCGGTGAGAAATTAGCAAACAACAAAAAATTAAACATTGAAAGACATTTCCAGAATAAACACACTGCCTTTGCTGAAAAATATAAGAAAAAGCTGATCAGAGCAAAGCGGAAAGCTGATCAGAGCAAAACTATTTTCAAGTCGTGGATGAACTCTGCGAATTCAAGTACTTCTGCTAGTTTTGTGGCAGCTCAAGAGATAGCCTGGCATGGCAAGCTGTTCACAGATGGAGACTATATAAAAGAATCGTTCATAAAGATATCAGAACATCTATTCTCAGACTTCAAAAACAAGACTGAAATTATTCAGAAAATTAAAGATATGCCTATCTCTGCAAAGACTGCCAAGGACAGGACCATTAAAATGGCAGCAAACATCACCAGTCAACAAATCACGGACATTAATTCAGTTCCAGCTTACTCAATCGCCTGTGATGAGTCAAAAGATGTCAGTGATATTGAGCTATTAGTGCTGTTATGCAGATATGTGAACTCTGCTGGGCCACAGGAAGAAATCATTGAGGTAATACCGCTTAAAGGCCAGACACGGGGGGAGGACATCTGTGAAGCTGTGTTGGATTGTTTAAAAACCAAAGAAATAAACACAACCCACCTGGTGTCAGTGGCTACTGATGGGGCACCAAGTATGACAGGAGCACAGCGGCGGTTTGTGAGTTTACTTCAGAAGTCGGTGGATAGAAAGCTGCTGACATTTCACTGCATCCTACATCAAGAGGCATTGTGCGCTCAAACATTTCCTCCAGACTGCACAGAAGTTATGAATCTTGTCATTCAGATAGTGAACAAAATAATGGCACAAGGATTAAACCACCGACAGTTCCGTTCATTATTAGATGAAGTTGAGAGCACATATGCTGATCTCAGGCTGCACAACAAAGTCCGGTGGCTGTCCCAAGGGGAGGTACTGAAACGGTTTGCTGTGTGTCTGGGGCACATACAAGCTTTTCTGGAAAGCAAAGGGTTCACCCTTCCTGAGCTGGATCGGCCAGACTGGTTGGAAAAGCTGCACTTCATGGTGGATATGACAGCGCACCTTAACACACTGAACAAAAGTCTGCAGGGGAAAGGAAAAACAGCCATGCAGATGCTAGAAGAGGTTTTGGTGTTTGAGCGCAAGATGATGGTGTTTGTCAGAGATGTACAGAGAGGTACGCTGTTTCACTTCCCTTCTTTGAGAGAGTTCAAAGAAGCACGCAATCAGATAAATTATGAGTATTTTATTTGTGCCATCATCGCAATGCAAACTGTGTTTCAGGAAATATTCTTTGAGTTTAGGGAAGAAAAAAAAACATATTATCCTTCCCCATCACTCCTCTGAATGTCGATCCATCACTGTTGAACATGACTGCATTTACAGCAGTAAGTCAGCCCGATCTTGAGCTCGAACTGGCCGACATAGCTGACAAAGATGTGTGGGTGTCTAAGTTCAGAAGCTTGGCAGCTGATCTTGAAGATGTTGCTCGTCAGAAGGCCATTCTTGCTCAGAATCACAAATCGAGTGACATTGAAAACCTTCCCAAACCGGACAAACTTGTGTTCGATAAATGGAATACCATTCCCGACACTTATATGAACATGAAAAAGTATGCATTTGGAGTCCTGTTGATCTTTGGATCCACACACTTGTGCAAGCAAGTTTTTTCCATCATGAACTACATCAAAAGTAAACATCGCTCGCGCCTCACAGATGAGAGCTTGCAATCCTGCATGAAAATCAAAGTGACGTCTTACAACCCTGATATGGATACGCTGTGCAGTGAAGTTCAGGCACAGAAGTCACATTAAACCACGTGTATGCCACGTGAGGAAATTAAGGAACTGAAATAAACATTAATCAAAATAACAAACAGGGATTTCTTGTTTGCCCTTTATGCTGCAGCTGTATGATTTTACAATGTCGGTGCATGAAAATTTATTTTAAGTTAAAAAAATCCTCAAATAAGGAAAGGACTCAAACAGGCCTGCATTAAATATTTTAGTTGAAAAAAAACTTTATAAATGCCAGTGTTTTTTTTTTTCTTTCAGAGTTCAAAAGAATTTGGTGTTTTGCGTTGTTAAAAATGGAAAATAAAAGTCAGTTGTTTTCTGTTTATAGTTTATTCATTTCATAAAAGCAACACACTATTGTTCATATATGAAGCATAACTTTAAGGAAACTATATATGGAGTGTTACCTTAAATTTAGTGGTCAAATAGGTTTTGTGTGTTAGGACTGGGACTGTTTTGGCCTCTAGAGGCCACTGTTATTTCCTTATCTTGTCATGTTTGTTTTGGCCTCTAGAGGCCGCCACTGTTTCTGTGTTTTGTGTTTTTGTTTTGACAGCCATGTGCTGTTATATTTAGCTCCAGTAACCTCTGTTCCGTGTTCCTCGCCTGTGTCTTTGTAGTTTTTGTACTTTGCTTTCTTTTGGACTTTTTGGACTTTGTGTTTACCATTTTTTGGATCTTCTGAGCGTTTGAATTTTTTGCCTCTTCTTTTCTGGTTTTTGGATCTTTGTTTCGACTTTGAACTTTTGTTTTTTTCCCGGTTATCTTCTGAGCGTTTGGATTATACTTTTGTTTTTGCCTTGGATTGTAAATATTGTAAATAAACTGTTTTTTCTACTCTACTTTCGCCTCACTCCTCTGCACTTGAGTCATTCCCCTGGTGGCCTAGTGGGGGTTTGCTGGATCACTACACCAGCGACCCGGGTTCGATCCCCAGCAAAACCCTAACAGAAAGACTCCGTCATGACCGACTCAGCAGAGGCGTCTTCAACGGTCTACCCGGCTAACCTTCAGGGAATTATGGCTGCTTTAACACGCTTCGGAGCTACCATGGACACTCATGGACGAACACTTGCAAGCCAACGTGAGGCCCTTGCTCGCCACGAGGTACTGCTTCAGCAAATTGGGAAAACCCTGGCACAGCTGACTCCTCTGCCCGCATCTCCTCATCCTGATCTGGCTCCTGCTCCACCATCTGCTCCCGCTCCAGTGCCTCCTGCCACGCTACCTCCTTCACCTCGCGAACCCAGCCTTCCTGCACCACAGAGGTATGACGGCAAGCACGGTGAGTGCCGGGAGTTCCTTACCCAGTGCCAACTCACCTTTGAGCTCCAGCCAACCACTTACACTATGGATCACCGCAAGATTGCCTTTGTGATAACCTTGTTAGCTGGTAAGGCATGAGCTTGGGCAACGGCCATCTGGCAGAGACAGGGACCCGAGTGCTCTGATTTCAAGCTGTTTACGGAGGAGATGCTTCATGTCTTCGATCAGGCGGACATCAGTAAAGACGCAGCCAGAAAGCTCATGTCCATCCGGCAAGGAGGAAGCGTTGCAGACTACGCCATCTCATTCCGGACGCTCGCAGCAGTCAGCGGATGGAATGAGACTGCCCTGGTTTCAGCCTTCCACCATGTCTGACCCCATCAAAGATGGCCTGGCCTCTATTGGATGCCCAAGTGACCTTGAAACTCTGATCTTGCATGCCATTCGTCTCGATAACCGGATCAGAGAGCGCCACCAAGTCCTGAGTTCCTCTTGCCTCACTGCCTCAACCTGGAGTCCGTCCACCTCCTCCAGTGACTGTCCAGAGCCCATGCAAGTTGGCCATACTCATCTCTCTGCAGCTGAAAGGGAGCGCAGGAGGAGGGACAAGTGCTGCATCTACTGTGGCAAGCCTGGCCACTTCCGAGCATCATGTCCCGAGCTCTCGGGAAAAGGACCGCCCCGTCTAGCCAAGGGAGGGTTGTGATGGGGCCTACCCTCTCTCCCGAACTTCCCGGCCAAGGAGTCTACATCCCTGTCTCCATCTCCTGGGGTGAGTCCGTCCACTCTTGTCAGGCCTTGCTAGACTCCGGGGCAGCTGGAAACTTTATGGATGTCCACTTCGCCCGAAGAATCAATGTCCCTACTGCTCCTCTTAAAGTCCCACTGTCTGTGTCTGCCCTGGATGGCCGAGCTTTAGGTGATGGAAGAGTCACCCAAGTTACTTTTCCAGTCTTTCTCCAGTCCCAAGGTCACCGAGAAGAAATATCCCTGCACCTGATTCATTCTCCAGAGTTCCTGGTGATTCTAGGCCTTCCTTGGCTTACCCGCCACAACCCTCGTATAGACTGGGTAACAAGCCAGGTTGTGGAATGGGGTCCTGCGTGCTATGCCTCTTGTCTGCTCTCTAGCTCTCCTGTGTCTCCTGCCGAGCCTCCTGATCTCACCGAGTTATCTCAAGTTCCCACAGAGTATTGGGATCTTAAAGAAGTTTTTAGCAAGAGCAGGGCTGCTGTTCTTCCTCCGCACCGTGCCTATGACTGTGCCATCAACTTGCTCCCTGGGGCTACCCCTCCTCGTGGCAGACTGTTTTCCCTCTCTCAGCCAGAATGCAAGGCCATGGAGGAGTACATCAAGGACGCCTTGGCCTCTGGGTTCATTCGACCCTCCACCTCACCCGCTGGTGCCAGCTTCTTCTTTGTCGGCAAGAAGGATGGGGGGCTCCGGCCGTGTATTGATTACAGGGGCCTGAACAAGATCACTGTGCACAACCGCCATCCCCTTCCGCTGATGTCCACAGTGTTCGATCTGCTCCAAGGCGCCACTGTCTTCACCAAGTTGGACTTACGAAATGCATACCACCTCATCCGCATCCGACAGGGAGATGAGTGGAAGACTGCCTTTAACACCCCATCAGGGCACTACGAGTACCAAGTTATGCCCTTCGGACTCACCAATGCGCCAGCAGTGTTTCAGGCCCTTATCAACGACGTCTTGAGGGTGCCCTCGGTCAATCAGTACGTGAGACGGTGTCACAAGACCTGGAACAACGTCAGGAGGACCCTCATCCAGACTTCCAGGTCCAACCAGACTCAGGCCAACTGCCATAGAAGGCCTGACCACGTTTTCCGCCCTGGGCAGCGGGTTTGGCTGTCCACCAAGGACCTTCCGCTGCGGGTGGAGAACCGCAAGCTTGCTCCTCGCTACATTGGCCCCTTCAAGGTTGTGCGCAGGGTGAATCCTGTCACCTACTGGCTCCAGTTGCCCCGGACTCTAAGGATCAACCCCACATTCCATGTTTCCCTGTTGCGGCCCGTACTGTTGTCCACGTATGCCCCTGCCCCTAGGAATCCCCCGCCCCCCCGCATCTTCCAGGGTCAGACCGTGTTCACTGTGCGCCGTCTGCTGGACTTCCGCCGGGTCCATGACAGGCTCCAATATCTAGTGGACTGGGAGGGCTATGGCCCTGAGGAGCGCTGCTGGGTTCCCGCTCGGGACGTATTAGACAAGGATCTGTGTCAGGACTTCCATTCGGCCCATCCAGATCGCCCTGGGAACGTCAGGAGACGCTCCTTGGGGGGGGGGGGGGGGGGGGGGGGTCCTGTTAGGACTGGGACTGTTTTGGCCTCTAGAGGCCGCTGTTATTTCCTTATCCTGTCATGTTTTATTTGGCCTCTAGAGGCCACCACTGTTTGTGTTTTGTGTTTTTGTTTTGACAGCCATGTGCTGTTATGTTTAGCTCCAGTAACCTCTGTTCCGTGTTCCTCGCCTGTGTCTTTGTGGTTTTTGTACTTTGCTTTCTTTTGGACTTTTTGGACTTTGTGTTTACTATTTTTTGGATCTTCTGAGCCTTTGAATTTTTTGCCTCTTCTTTTCTGTTTTTTGGCTCTTTGTTTCGACTTTGAACTTTTGGTTTTTTCCCGGTTATCTTCTGAGTGTTTGGATTATACTTTTGTTTTTGCCTTGGATTGTAAATAAACTGTTTTTTCTACTCTACTTTTGCCTCACTCCTCTGGTGGCCTAGTGGGGGTTTGCTGGATCACTACACCAGCGACCCGGGTTCGATCCCCAGCAAAGCCCTAACATTGTGGCTCAGAGTGGCTTTTAATTTGGTGGGAAACGGGCCCAAATGGCTCTTTTAATGCTAAAGGTTGCCGACCTCTGCGCTAAGAGAAATCATGTTTGGCAAATGCTGAATGCCATTATAGTTTCGTAAATTCTAATTAGCTGTATGGTTGTGAGGATATTTGTACAGGTCATTTCTAGATCAGCTAAAGTGGATTAGTTCGTGTGTGAGTTAGAGAGGCCATTTGCCTTGTGGAGCTGGCTCTCATGATGTCATCATGGCTGCTCGTTTGTGGCTGTGTATAAACTCTAGCAGCTCAGAGACCAGATTACAAGGTCTGAATAAAAGAAATGTTTTTGGAATAATAAGAAACATGAACAGAGTTGCCCAATTTGAAAATTTGCATGCAAATCTCTGCTAGGAATAATTAGAGTTTTTGTGATTATGTCCTTGGCAGAGTTGAGGAGCCTGGAGTGAGACAGGTCACGTGGAATTAGAGTAACACCTGTGGATACCACTTCATCATCCACCTGGGGTGGATGGATGAAGGTCCAAACAGGCAGTGTGTTTAATGGCCAATAAATCCTAAGATACTGCATTTTTAAGAGAGGAGGAAGATCTACACAGGTGGACTACATACTCTGCAGAAGGGGTAACCTGAAGGAGATTGGAGACTGTAAAGTGATGGCAGGGGAGAGTATAGCTAGACAACATTGAGTGGTTGTGTGCAGGATGAGCTTGAAAGTGAAAAAGAGGAAGCGTGAAATAGTGGAGCCGAAGATTAAGTGGTGGAAACTAAAAGATGTTGATCATCAGAAGGAGTTTAGGGAAGAAATGAGATGAGCATTGAGTGGTAATGGAAGTCTGCCAGAAGATTGGGATACTACTGCTATACTAGTAAGAGAGGCAACAAGGAGAAGAATTGGGATGATCAGAGAGATGAGAAAAGCAGGCGGTTATACAGAGAGATGAGACAGAAGGCAAAAAGAGCAGTAGCAAAAGTGAAAGCAGATGCATACCAGGAGTTGTACGAAAGACTGGAGACCAAAGAAGGAGAGAAAGACCTGTACAGACTAGCTAGGCAGAGAAACAGGGAAGCGAGGGATGTACAGCAGGTAAGAGTGATGAAAGATGTAAATGGAAATGTGCTGACAAACAAAGAGAGTGTACAGTATTAAGAATATGGAAAGAGTACTTTGAGGATTTATTAAATGAGGAGAATCCAAGATAGAAAAGGTCAGATTCATTGGAGACAGCAAATCAGGAAGCATAGTTGGTTAGTAAGGATGAGGTGAGGGTAGCCATGAAAAGAATGAAGACTGGGAAAGCAGTCGGACCAGGTGGTATCCCGATTGAGGCTTGGAGTTGTTTGGGTAAGACGGCTGTGGAGTTCCTAATGAGATTGTTTAATAAGATCCTAGAGAATGAGAAAATGCCAAATGAATGGAATGGAGTGTGCTAGTCCCAATATACAAGAAAAAGGGAGATGTACAGAGCTGCAGTAATTACAGAGGGATAAAATTGATGATCCACACCATGAAGTTATGGGAAAGGGTATTGGAGTTGAGATTGAGAAGAGAGGTAGCAATCTGTGAACAGCAGTACGGGTTTATGCCAAGGAAGAGCACGTCGGATGCAATTTTTGCTTTAAGAATGTTAATGGAGAAGTACTGGGGAGGCCAGAGAAAGCGACATTGTGCGTTTGTAGACCTGGAGAAGGCATACGATAGTGTGTCAAGAGATGAGTTATGGTATTGTATGAGAAAGTGTGGAGTGAATGAGAAGTATATTAGAGTGGTACAAGACATGTATGAGAACAATGAAACAGCAGTGAGGTGTGCAGTTGGAATGACTGAATGGTTCAAGGTGAAGGTGGGACTTAATCAAGGATCTGCTTTGAGTCCTTTCTTGTTTGCCATAGTGATTGATAGCTTGACGGATGAAGTGAGGCAAGAGTCACCATGGAACATGATGTTTGTGGATGATATTGTGATATGTGGTGAAAGTAAAAAGGAGGTTGAGGTGGGTTTGGAGAGATGGAGGTATGCATTGGAACAAAGAGGAATAAAGGTGAGCAGTAGCAAAACAGAATACATGTGCATCAATGAGAATGGGGATGAGAGTGTAGTGAAGATGCAAGGAGTAGATGTAAAGAAAGTTGGTGAATTCAAGTACCTGGGGTCAACTGTGCAGGAAAATGGGGGCTGTGATAGTGAGGTGAGAAAGAGTGCAAGCAGGGTGGAGCAGTTGGAGAAAGATTTCGGGAGTCATTTGTGATAGGAAAGTCCCAGCAAAAGTGAAAGGTAAGATGTATAAGACAGTAATGAGACCAGCTATGATGTATGGATTGGAGACCGTACCCTTAACGAAGAGACAGGAGGCAAAGTTGGAGGTGGCGGTGTTGAGGATGTTAAGGTTTGCGATGGGAGTGACGAGGTTGGACAGGATAAGGAATGAGCACATCAGAGGGACAGCACATGTGGAGAGCTTGGGAATTAAGCTAATAGAGATGAGACTGAGATGGTATGGGCACATCCTGAGAAGAGATGCAGAGCATGTTGGAAGGAGAATGTTGAGGATGGAGCTGCCAGGCACACGAAAATGAGGAAGCCCAAAGACGAGATACATGGATGTGGTGAGAGAGGACATGAAAGTGGCAGGTGTGGTAGAGAAGGATGCGGAAGACAGGGAGCAATGGAGACAAAAGATCTGCTGTGGCAACCCCTAATCGGGAGCAGCCAAAAGAAGAAGAAGATGACTATGACATAGATAAACATCAGTCTGCATGGTCAGGTGTTGTATGAAGATATATACAATGAGTCATGGTGTATGTTTGATGTGTTGAGGAAGTGTATAATCGAACCTATAATTATTTTATAGTAATGCTGCATTAATGGAGGGATAATGTTTAAAAAATAAACCAAAACTCTGTTTTGTATATGTTATGAGTAACTTGGGATACTAATTGATGTGACTGTGTTGTGGAAGGTAGATCAGTGACCTATAATATTGATAAATATACAGTAGCTGGATTAAAAAGTGGTGGAGGTAGAGAGCTGTGATAAATCTATGGGCTACAGAGAGCTGGCGATTCAGGGAGACCTAATTTGTATACCAGCTGTGAGTGTGTGTGTGTTCATTCCTTGTGTGTATTGGATGAAGCAAAAGTGTGAGAAACTTTGATCCTGGGTGTTAGCTAGAGTTTGTTGTGGTGGTGAAAACATTTCCTGAAAAGCAAAGCTCTAACACATTCCAGTATAAGGGTCGTAGATTTTAAAGAATGCGAATTTAAGTCCTCTCATTCAAAAGGTACAGAAAATTAGTTTTGTGAATGTTGGTACTCTCTCTAGTGTGAGTGTCGATTAGTGAGAGATTCCAGTGCAATATTACAGCGGTGTGAAACTGCATCAATGTTTTGTGTAAATCCCTTTTTGTGAGATTTGGGACTATTAATTTCATATTAGCATTGTGGGATAGAAGGGCAGTGCTTAGAAGTTTGTGTGTGTAAAGGAATTGCAACTGAATCCTGGATTTGTCCGGATTGGGAGCAGAACTTCCAGCACCACCATACTGAGCACTGGGACCCCCCAGGGCTGTGTGCTGAGTCCACTGCTGTTCAATCTGCTGACTCACGACTGTGCAGCAACTCACAGCTCGAACAACATCATCAAGTTTGCTGATGACACGACTGTGGTGGGTCTCATCAGTAAGAATGACGAGGCAGCATACAGAGAGGAGGTGCAATGGCTATTGGACTGGTGTAGAGTCAACAACCTGTCTCTGAACATGGAAAAAACAAGAGGTGGTTGATGACTTCACAAGAACACAGAGTGACCACTCTCCACTGTACATTGACGGCTCACTCGTGGAGAATGTCAAGAGCACCAAATTCCTCGGTGTTCATCTGGTGGAGAACCTCACCTGGTTCCTCAATACCAGCTCCATGGTCAAGAAAGCCCAGCAGTGCCTCTACTTCCTATGGAGGCTGAGGAAAACCCATCTTCCATCACCCATCCTCACAATATTCTACAGAGGGACTATTGAGAGCATTCTGAGCAGCTGCATCATGGTCTCGTTTGGGAATTGCACAGTCTCGGATCGCAAGACCCTACAGCAGACAGTGAGGACAGCTGAGAAGATCGAGTCTCTCTTCCCTCCATCACGGACATTTACACCACACGCTGTATCCGAAAAGCCACCAGCATCGTGGCCGACCCCACACACCCCTCACACAATCTCTTCGCCCTCCTGCCATCTGGAAAAAGGTACCAAAGCATTTGGGCCTTCACAGCCAGAATCTGCAACAGTTTCTTCCCACATGCTATCAGACTCCTCAACTCTGAGGGACTGGACTGATTCTCATAGACTGTTGATCACACTACTCACACTGCAGTATTTGCACAGTGGACAATATTGTACTATTGCTTACAGTGCTTACAATCTCTCTCTCTCTCTCTCTCACACACACACACACACACACACGGTTTACATTTATTTATTCCATTTTCATACACTACTTCAATTCCTCATGCCATTAGACTCCTCAACTCGGACTGATTCTCACAGACTGTTGAACACACCACTCACACTGCAATCTTTGCACGGTGGACAATAATGCACTATTGCCTTACAATGCTTACAGTGTCTCTCGCACACACAAAGTTTACATTTATTTATTTCCTTTCATATACTACCTCAATATGCACACTCAACTCTGCACCTTATGTTGCTTGTGTCTGCACTTTATATTGTTTGTGTCATTTATTGTCCATTTATTGTTTATCTCTTGTGTCATTTACTGTCTGCAGTGTTGCACTTGTTGCACTCTTGCACTTTGTTATATGTAGACTTGTCGTCCTGTGATGTTTAATGTAGCACCATGGTTCTGGAGAAACAGAGTTTCGTTTTAACTGTGTAGTGTACCAACTGTATATGGGTGAAATGATAAATAAAAAGACCTTGACCTTGAATTGTGTGTATATGCATCTGTGTGTGTGAAAAGGTGTTTGTGCGTGAGAGAAGGAGCTCTGTGTGTGTGTGTGTGTGTGTGTGTGTGTGTGTGTGTGTGTGTGTGTGTGTGTGTGTGTGTGAGAAAAAGAGAGAGAGAAAGGGAGCTGCATGTTGAAAGGGAGGTGCAGAGTTGAAGAACTGTGTGCATTTGTACTGAGTGACTGAGAGAAGCCTTGGAAGTTTAACTAAAATGCTGCAGGAGAATCTTTAATGATTATATGTAATATGTAATTAATCTTTATATGTAATAGTCTGAAATTATTCCATAGGTGTTACAGGTGTCACTGAAAAGGAAACAAAATTTGAATTTAAGTTTAAGTCAGAGATTTTTTTGGAATTAAAAGTAAGCATGGGGGGGATCAAACACCCTCACACACGGTCAGTCAGAAAATGGGTGGAATTTAGAAAATGAGTGGGGACAATAGTGACCATCAGAGGACACAGTTTAAGAATTTGTGTCAGTGGATGAACATTTTTGAGAAAATAAGTTTAAATGAGAGATTTGGAAGAGAGACAGGATGAAAAAGAAAGAGAGGGAACATTTAAAATAGAGATGTGGATGCAGGTAATGGAATTATTTGAGACAGAAGTGAACCAGATGAAAGATGAGGAAGAAATATACAAGTGTGGTAAAAGATTAAAGTAAGGAAGGAAAATACGACCCCAATTCCAAAAAAGTTGGGACACTGTGTAAAACATAAATAACTAGATAGAACTCGATGCCAACGGCGTCGATGGGCACGCCTCCGCCCGGTAGACTACAAGCCTTATTAAGTTGTGATTTGGGGATGGACATTTGACCTTACAGTAATCTTGACCTGGTGAAATTACTTGTATCAGCCTTAGAGATATTGTGTTCACAAGGTTTTTGGACAGACATTTGACCTCACAGTGACCTTGACTTTAGACCTTTTGATCTCAAAATCTAATAAGTTTATCTTTGTCCCCAAATGCACAAATGGTGACAGTTTGGTGAAATTCCTTTCATTCGCCTTGGAGATATTGTGTTCACAAGGTTTTCGGACAGACATTTGACCTTACAGTGACCTTGACCTTAGACCTTTTGATCTCAAAATCTAATCAGTTCATGTTTGTCCCAAAGTGCACAAATGGTGAAAGTTTGGTGAAATTCCTTTCATTAGCCTTTGAGATATCGTGTTCACAAGGTTTCGGGACGGACGCACGCAGACAGACATTTGACCTTGCAGTGACCTTGACCTTAGACCTTTTGATCTCAAAATCTAATCAGTTTATCTTTGTCCCCAAATGCACAAATGGTGAAAGTTTGGTGAAATTCCTTTCATCTGCCTTGGAGATATTGTGTTCACAATGTTTGCGAACAAACATTTGACCTCACAATGACCTTGACCTTAGACCTTTTGATCTCAAAATCTAATCAGTTCATGTTTGTCCCAAAGCGCACAAATGGTGAAAGTTTGGTGAAATTCCTTTCATTAGCCTTTGAGATATCGCATTCACAAAGTTTCAGGACGGACGCACGCACGGATGCACGGACGGACGCACGGACAGACGGACAACCCGAAAACATAATGCCTCCTGCACCTTATGGTGGCGGAGGCATAAAAACAGAATGTGAAGATTTGCAAATCATGGAAATCCTATATTTCACTCAAAATAGTACAAAGACAACATACCAAATGTTGAAACTGAGAAATTTTATTGTTTTTTGAAAAATATACGCTAATTTTGAATTTATCAGCAACACATTTCAGAAAAGTTGGGACAGGGGCAACAAAACACTGAAAAAATTGTTCAATGCTTAAAAAAAAAAGCTAATTTGGTTAATTGGCAACAGATCGGTAACATGATTGGGTATAAAAAGAGCATCCCAGAGAGGCTGAGTCTCTCAGACATAAAAATGGGGAGCAGTTCACCGCTCTCTTAAAGACTGCATGGGCGAACAGTGGAACAATTTAAGAATAACGTTCCTCAATGTAAAATTGCAAAGAATTTGGGATCATATCATCTACGGTACATAATATCATTAAAAGATTCAGAGAATCTGGAGAAATCTCTGTATGCAAGCGACCAGGCTAAAAGCTGACATTGGATGCCTGTGATCCTATGTCATGGATGACACTGCATTAAAAGCAGACGTGTGTCTGTGGTGGAAATCACTGTATGGGCTCAGGAACACTTCACAAAATCATTGTCTGTGAAAACAGTTTATTACTGTATCCACAAATGCAAGTTAAAACCATATATAAACAAGATCTAGAAACAGCGCCACCTTCTCAGGGCCAGAGCTGTTTTACGATGGACTGAGGTGAAGTGGAAAATTGTCCCGAGGTCTGATGAATTAAAAGTAGAAATTATTTTTAGAAATCATGAACGCCATGTCCTCCAGGCTAAAGAGGAGAAGGACCATCCGGCTTGTTATGAGTGCACAGTTCAAAAGCCAGCATCTGTGATGGTATGACGATGAATTAGTGCAGTGTTTCTCAATCACTGGCCCGAAGCGCCATCTAGTGGGCCATGAATTTTTTTTAAAGTTTGAAGCCAAATACTAAATAGTTCAGGATGTTGTAGTGTCCCAAATCTGGTAGCTGGTTTGCCGAACACTTTTCAAGTGGAATAAATACATTTGTGGGTAAATTGAGATGAACAAGCCTCTATTTTGTCACATTCCTCCTCTACATTTAACCAGTGTGTACGCACACACACGCGCAGACACACAGAGTGCACACGTGCACACGTATACACACACACACACACACACACACACACACACACACAGAGAGTGAGAGAGAAAGAGAGCACTACAAATAAATACATTTGTGGGTAAATTATATGGATCTATGATGCCTGCTGGAAGAGAAGCGCAGGGAGGACTGAGAAACGAGTGGCTGTGGTTTGTTGTCCACAAAGATGCAGACAAAAAGCCCAGAAACTCCTATTTACCCAGGCAAAAATGATACAGGATTTATCAGGTAGTATCCTGATCCCCAGATCTTTAACCCAGCCACATAAAAAGTTGTATGCCTCCATGCTCTTCCAGGTGTTCATCTGTTTGTCCATGTAGAATGATGTCTGGAGCACCAGGTAGGTTGAGATGTCGGGGAACTCAATGGATGGATAATTGTTCAACTCATAATGAATGAATGAATGAATGAATGAATGACTTTATTTAAGGGCGGCATGGTGGTGTAGTGGTTAGCGCTGTCGCCTCACAGCAAGAAGGTCCGGGTTCGAGCCCCGTGGCCGGCGAGGGCCTTTCTGTGCGGAGTTTGCATGTTCTCCCCGGGTCCGCGTGGGTTTCCTCCAGGTGCTCCGGTTTCCCCCACAGTCCAAAGACATGCAGGTTAGGTTAACTGGTGACTCTAAATTGACCGTAGGTGTGAATGGTTGTCTGTGTCTATGTGTCAGCCCTGTGATGACCTGGCGACTTGTCCAGGGTGTACCCCGCCTTTCGCCCGTAGTCAGCTGGGATAGGCTCCAGCTTGCCTGCGACCCTGTAGAACAGGATAAAGCGGCTAGAGATGATGAGATGAGATGAACTTTATTTAAACATGATAAATTGATCAGCAGAGCTGGTAGGGTCATGCATGTACAGATACAAATAATTACAAATACAAAAGACTAAAAATATACACAATCTTTTTTAAAAAAAACTTAAAATCTGTTGATTGTCTGTTAATTATCTTCACATTAAGTTATAGTATGCATAACTATTGTCTTTGTATTTAGTTACGGCTATAATATGATCAAATTTCATTCTACTAATGTCAAATTTAGCTAGTAAATTTTTCTTTCAGAGGAAAAATCCTTCTTTGTTAGCATGTAAGGATCTATCCCATTGAGTGGTTTCTATATCCACTTCTTTTGAGCGTAGTTCTTGGTTTTAATAACTTGCTTGTTTGCTGCACACAAACATGGCAATAAGTTCTTGTGTTAATCGACCAGACTCCACTTTTGGATCATTAATCCCTTTTGGCCGAGAATGCCCTGCATGCATGGTTTGGCACATCCATGGCTTCTGGCACATCCATAATGTTTTAAATACAATACCTACAATCTAAAAATTTGTTTTTATTGCATTTATTTGATTCCCATTTGTAACAGGGAGTGATGTTGCATCCAATTAATGCACTTTACAGTAGATTATTAGATTTTAATAGAATAGATGAGCCAAAATAATTGGGGATCTTTTTTAATGGGCCCCGATTCAGTACAAGCATGAATAGGGCCTCAAAGCAGAAAAGGTTGGGAATCCCTGCATTAGTGCACATGACATGGGTAGCTTGTACATCTGGGAAGGCATTAATGCTGAATGATATATATATATACACATGTTTCAGAGCAATATGCTGCCAACCAGACAAAATCTTTTTCAGAGAAGGCCTTCCTTCTTTCAGGCAATGCCAAACTGCTTTCTGCACATATTAAACTGTGTGGCTCCATAATAAAAGAGTCCATGTGCTAAACTGGCCTGGCTGCAGTCCAGACCTGTCTCTCATTTAAAACATTTGGTGCATTATGAAGTGCAAAATACAACAAAGGAGACCCCAAACTGTTCAGAAACTGAAATTGTATATCAGGCAAAAGTGGGACAACATTTCTCTTGCAATTGGTCTCCTCAGTTCCCAAATGTTTACAGAGTGTTGTTAAAAGTAGAGGTGATGCAACACATGCCCCTGTCCCAACTTTTTTGAAACGTGTTGCTGACATCAAATTCAAAATGAGCATATATTTTTCAAAAAACAATAACGTTTCTCAGTTTCAACATTTGATGTGATGTCTTTGTACTATTTTCAATTAAATATAGGGTTTCCATGATTGGCAAATCATCGCATTCTGGTTTTATTTACAGTTTACACAGCATCCCAGCTTTTTTGGAATTGGGGTTGTACAGAAGAGAAGGTATTCATAAGTGTAAACTTTATTTTCTGGGGAGATAAGATTTCATGCAGAAAAATAATCCATAATTGGAGGAAAATTCATTCAGGGATGAAAACAGTTCAAATTAACTTAATGTAGTACTAAGGTTTGATGAAATTCATTATATTGCAGGCATTTAGCAGATGTTCTTATCCAGAGCGACACACAACCTGCCCAGAGCAGCCTGGGGAGCAGTTGGAGGTTAAGTGCCTTGCTCAAGGGCACTTCAGCCATTCCTGCTGGTCTAGGGAATCAAACTAGTGATCTTTAGGTCCCAAAGCTAAGTCTCTACCCTTTAGGCCATGGCTTCACCCATGTCCAAATTCAAGATCCTAAATTCAAAAAGCATGGCCAAATTTCAGGCTAATAATTAGGGATAAGTAAATTCAGTGAGGATTAAATTAACTAATATCTAAGTCTAGCCCTGTGATGACCTGGCGACTTGTCCAGGGTGTACCCCGCCTTTCGCCCGTAGTCAGCTGGGATAGGCTCCAGCTTGCCTGCGACCCTGTAGAACAGGATAAAGCGGCTAGAGATAATGAGATGAGATGAATATCTAAGTCTATTTTGTAGTTCTGACTTGCGGCATATGTCTAAGTGTTGTATAAATAAATATATTTTGTTTAAAGGAATAGGTTTACAGGTAAATTGACCAAAAATTTATATTGATTTGACATATGCTCAAGGAGGGTCCTATCTATTTGGAGCAGTTTAGAATCAAAGAGGGTTTAGGAAAACCTGTGGGACTTCTGTAAAGCACATTGAACTGCCACTGTGTATGAAATGTGCTATATAAATAAACTTGCCTTGCCTTCTGTTTAACACCAAGGTCAAATGAGTGATTTGATATCTGTAATTGTAGTCAACTAAATTGGTTATTATTAAGTGTTGGGCATATAAATAGGGTAATGACTGCAGGATTTGAAGGTAATATGTAGTAGATGAAACAGCTAAATTGGTCTCATGGTGACAAGTCTTTGTGATGACACCTTTAGTTTAGTGGAACTTGTAACAACTATGGATGATGTGGAAAACATTCTCAACGAGCATAGCTTTTCTGAAAATATGAGTATGGAGAGGTGTGAAATGAGAAGTCAAGAGGGTTTTAGAGAAGTCAAGAGGGGTTTTGGTGACCATCTTGTTTATTTAGTATTTTGATTATGTATGTTTTAGACCATTATGCAAGGGGGTGAATGTTATAAGAAAATTGGAAATGTTAACCTGTAGCTTTAGACATTTGGGTTAGTACATAGACTTCTCATTGTGTCTGTCTGCTCCCTAAGGCTAAGTTTTTTCTTAGCAGGATTATTTTTGTCTTTGTTTCTATGTAGTCATAAATCTGCATTAGGGTTACTTCAGTGGACAATGTGCATTTTCTTTATTTGGATTAGTGTTGAGTTGTGGCAGATAAAACAGTGAATGGAGGTGAAATATGTGGTTTGGAATAATGTAAGAACATTATAATTACCGTACACTAAGGCACATGCTAGTGGTAGGACAACCATTTGGACATCTGGTGGTAGAATACATGGACATGATCAAGAGGATGAGGCTATAGGTATTTACCAGTAATAATTGAGCATTTCAGCAGATGGTGACAGTGGTGTAATGCAACTAGGGAAATGATTCCAAGGTATGGTGTTCTATTAGTAATTAATTCAGATAATAGATTGGTGTTCATTCAGGAACAGCAAATGAGTGTTGTAACAATTAGAAATTAAGCTGGGAATAAGGCAAGTATTATCTTTAGTTGTGGACAATCTTGGAAAGGGGGACTCTCAAGGTTAAGTTGAATCAGCACTGTACTATTACTATTCATACTAATGCATTATCGCATGCAACTAAGAGAAATATGAATCTAACACTGCATGAAATGTTTACAGTTCGACCCATACTAATACCACATTTGTCCTTTTAAAGGCCTACTATTTGAACAGCTGTAAGTGGAGCTTTAAAAAGGCGTATAAAGTAATTAACCCCTACACATGAAGTTATCTATTCACAGGAACAGTTAAGAGTACCTAAACTGGAAGAGAAATAGGATAGTTTGATTGCGCCAGGAGATCAGGGTCTACAGGAAGGAGGAGTGCTCTCTGCAGGAGAATCACAGGAAAGTACAGAAAGGACATGGATCAACCCAAGGAACAGGTGGTTCAGAGTGAGAGAAGGAAGAAGCAACTGACATTCGAGGGGCTCCTGACATGGGGTCTCTTAATATGTCTACTTCTGTTGATGAGTATGGGGGTACAGTACAAGGCAAACTTTGCATCATTTACACATACACAAGAGCCAAGGGAACCAAAGTCCCCTACAATCGACTTCATTTTTTACTGATGTACTGATGAACAGAGACCTAGACAATCACATGCAAAGGGTAAAAAGGGAGTCAGAAAGACAGTATGTAGACACTGATGAGTCTCAGTGGGTAGAAGCATTATCGAATAAATGGTATACAGTTGTGTTCAAAATAATAGCAGTGTGTTTAAAAACGTGAGTAAAGCTCAAAATCCTTATAATAGTTTTTATTTCCATGCATTGGGAACAATGCACATTATATTCTACATCAAAACATGAAGAAAAATGTATCAATATTTTAATTACTTTACAGAAAATGAAGAAAAATGAACATTGGGCTGTTCAAAAAAATAGCAGTGTCTGCATTTTTCATTACAAACTCCAAATATTTACTGTATAAACTGAAAAAATCTTAAGGATTTAGTATTCCGGTGAATCACTAAACTAATATTTAGTTGTATAACCACGGTTTCTGAGAACTTCTGGCACCTGTGAACAGGTATTCCAGCCCAGGATGATTTGACAACATTCCACAATTCCTCTGCATTTCTTGGTTTTGCCTCAGAAACAGCATTTTTGATGTCACCCCACAAGTTTTCTATCGGATTAAGGTCCGGAGATTGGGCTGGCCACTCCATAACTTTCATTTTGTTGGTCTTGAACCCTGATGCTGCTCGCTTACTGGTGTGTTTGGGGTCGTTGTCTTGTTGAAACACCCATTTCAAGGGCATTTCCTCTTCAGCATAAGGCAACATGACCTCCTCAAGTATTTTGATATATGCAAACTGATCCATGATCCCTGGTATGCGATAAATGGGCCCAACATCATAGTAAGAGAAACATTCCCATATCATGATGCTTGCACCACCATGCTTCACTGTCTTCAGAGTGTACTGTGGCTTGAATTCAGTGTTTGGGGGTCATCTGAAAAACTGTCTGCGGCTCTTGGACCCAAAAAGAACAATTTTACTTTCATCAGTCCACAAAATGTTTTTCCATTTCTCTTTAGGCCAGTCAATGTGTTCTTTGGCAAATTGTATCCTCTTCAGCAAGTCTTTTTTTTTTTTAACAGTGGAACTTTGCGGGAGCTTCTTGCCGATAGATTAGCTTCACACAGGCATCTTCTAATTGTCACAGTACTCACAGGTAACTTCAGACCGTCTTTGATCACCCTGGAGCTGATCATTGGCTGAGTCTTTGCCATTCTGGCTATTCTTCGATCCATTCGAATGGTAGTCTTCTGTTTTCTTCCACGTCTCTCTGGCTTTGCTGTCCATTTTAAAGCACTGGGAATCATTTTAGCTGAGCAGCCCATCATTTTCTGCACTTCTTTACAGTATACGTTTTACCTCTCCAATCAACATTTTAATCAAAGCACGCTGTTCTTCTGAACAATGTCTGGAACGACCCATGTTTCTCATGTTTTCAGAGAGAAATGGATGTACAACATGTGCTGGCTTCATCCTTAAATTAGGGCCACCTGACTGACATCTGTTTTTTCACAGAATGAATGATCTTACTAATTAAACTCCACACTGCTATTATTTTGAACACGTCCCTTTCACTTAATTATTCGATTACACAGACTCAGGTGCATGCATATCATGAATGTTGGGTCTGTTGGTTTTCTATGACTCTACTACACCTACTGGTAAATTATTTGCCATGTAGTAATATAATTTCCACCAAAAACAGTGATTGATCTGGTTAGTCGTGTTGGACTGCTATTATTTTGAACACAAGTGTAGGTGGGCCCAATTCAGTATAACAGATGACTGGTTCTATAGTGTGTACTGCTTCACCTCTGATAAAAGTAGTTGTGGTTCCAAATCCTAATAGTTACAAGGAGTGTGCAACATTCAGTAGAGATTATTGTCATTCAGGTGTGAGAGACAGAACATTTTGTCCAGCTGTTTGTTTGACTTACCTCAGTCATCTAGAATGTCAGAAATATTTTAAGAGCTCACAATGAGCAGAGTATTGTAAGAAGATGAATGTAAGTATAGATCCAATGCTTGTAGAAATTCCAGAAAATTATATAATAAAATAGAATGTGATATATGAGTGTTTTAACAAGTCACAAGGTATTCATGATGTAGGAGAATTTCGTGGGAATTGTTCAATAATAAGGCAGTTAGAGTTTGACCGGTTATGGAATGGAGACACTCCTAGGAGAGCCTCAAACCAAGCAGCTGGGACTTGGCAGAGTAGAAAAATTTAACTGTGGCATCGGGGGCATGGTCAAGCGTCGGTCTGTGACCGGAGGGTGGAGTCAGGGAAGGTAAGTGGCAGAATCACTGCACCTGATGTTGGTTAATCTGTGTTTGTGTGTCTTCCCCAGTGACTGCGCCCTATATAAGGAGAGAGAGAGGAG
This sequence comes from Neoarius graeffei, assembly GCF_027579695.1. Classification (NCBI taxonomy): domain Eukaryota; kingdom Metazoa; phylum Chordata; class Actinopteri; order Siluriformes; family Ariidae; genus Neoarius; species Neoarius graeffei. The sequence continues at coordinate 29,829,184 of NC_083574.1, forward strand.
AGGAAGGGAGCTCTCTCCCCAACCAGACAACTGGTGTGTGTATGTGTGTGGATAGCGGGAGTGTTCTGTCCTTATCAAGCGCCCATTTGCCTAACTAGACAGATAGCTAACGGTAGGCAGTTCAATGAATCTCTGAAGCGGAAGTAGATTTGAAGCTTTTACTTTGCTCTTCAATTCAAAGAATCTTCAACTTCTCCGTAAAACTACAAATAAAAAGAGAATGTACATAAAAACTGTTGTCTTAATCCTTTACAGATATGTAACAAGCTATTTCACATCAGGCAGTAGCATAGAGTGACTGTGCAGCATACTTTAGAAATTAGCTTAGCGATGATTCAGCAGAAAATGCACTATATTGATGTAAATTCGACCACAATGTAAATAAATTATCCATACACAAATCCTACACATCAAATTAAACATATGGAACTTACAAGCAAAGCCTTCTCAAGAGCATGAACGTTTTCAAGGAAAATGAGCACAGAGCATCTTTTCACTCCCATGCTGTCTGAACCTTCTGAAGCAACTGGACTTACTTCCTGGTTTTCTTGAACTATGACCTCACATAAATAGCCTTCTATTCTAAAGGTCGCCACAAGATGTCGCTAAAACACAAAGCAATTCCCAATGCCATGACACTCCCCGCCTGGTATTGTCAGATACCACTACAATTATGAACTATATTTCACATAAACACACAATTACAGTCTCTAAACACAGTTCCATGACTCTCAGTCTTTGGGGGACAGAAGAAGCACTGTTTCAGATACAGGCCTCTGGTAGGTCTTAGCTGCTCCATTTTTGAAGATCTTGACCTCTACCTTCCTGACCTTCCCATCTTTGTCTGGAAAAGTGTTGTTGATCAACCCCATTGGCCATTCGTTGCGATTCACTTGCTGATCTTTGAGCAGCACGAGATCTCCCACTTTGAGGTTGGGACGATCAAACTGCCACTTGCCCCGACTCTGAAGCGTCCCAAGATACTCCCATCTCCATCTGTTCCAAAACATGTCTGCAAGACGTTGCACCTGCCTCCATTGCTGCTTATGCAGATCTTTTGGCCCTTTTCCACTACCCTTTTTCAGCTCACTTCAGCTCGCTTCAGCTCACTTCAGCCCGACACGGCTCGCGTTTCGACTACCAAAAACCAGCACGACTCAGCTCGTTTCAGCCCTGCTTAGCCCCTAAAACTCGCACCGTTTTGGAGTGGGGCTGAAGCGAGCCAAACCGTGCCGACTGAGGCTGGGGGCATGAGCAGACACTCCCCTGTGCACTGATTGGTGAGGAGGCGTGTCCTCACATGCCCACACACGCCCCGCGAGCGCGCTGGGATCTGTCAACACCGCAAACCCGGAAGAAGAATAATTACGAATTACGAGAATTTCTGAAGCCTTATGCGCCTCGCCTCATCTATACGCTCTTGCCAGTATCTGTTGGCGTTGTCGGTGACAACAAGCCACAGCACCAAGACCAGCAACACTAACGACTCTATGTCCTCCATGTTTATTGTTTACTATTCGGGTCGTGAGACTACCGCTGAAAAGATCACTGAATCAGTGACATACAGAGCATCGTGGACGAGTTCGCGGAGCGCAAGGCTCGTCGTATGCCCTTCAAATAATGCGCGCAGTAGGCTATTGATGTTTTATTATGAGCCATGTACAGTATGTCGCCTAATGTTTTTTTGTTTCTGAGTTACATGTTCGTTTGAAGGACTTAATGTACAAAATAACATAGTTGCACCCCGTAGTGTTGAAATTGGTAAACACAGTGCATTCAGTGAGGTTTGCACCGCCCTCCTTTTATTTCTGACTCTTCCTGTCACCGTTGCAACCTCTGAGCGCTCATTCGTATGCCCTTCAAACAATGTGCGCAGTATAGGCTATTGATGTTTTATTATGAGCCATGTACAGTATCCTAATGTTTTTTGTTTCTGAGTTACATGTTCGTTTGAAGGACTTGATGTACTAAATAACATAGTTGCACCCGGTAGTGTTGAAATTGGTAAACACCGCAGTTGCGGACATTTTGTAGCCTAAAATGATGTTATGATAAGCTTTAATAAAGGGCCCGGTCATTTGCCCCGCCCTGATGTCACTGTTTGCGCTGCTTAATGACATCACGTGACGTCCACCCACTTTTGCTAACTCCACCCAATGTGTCCACCCACTTCCAGCCAGCACGGTTCAGTGCGGTTGTAGTCGAAATGCAACTCCAACAGCCCCGCTCAGCTCGACTCAGCTCGACTCGGCACGGCACGGCTCAGCCGCGTTTGTAGTGGAAAAGCGGCATTTGTCATCAAAACCTCCTGGGGGAGGAAGAGGTGTGCAGACCTTTTGGGTGAGAAGCATTGCTGGCTTGAGCAGGAAAGGCGAGTCTGGGTCTGCTGTGATAGGGGACAGTGGTCTGGCATTGATGATGGCTGTTATCTCTGCCATGAGAGTAGAAAGCACTTCATGTGTCAGCTGAACGTGGCTGGATTGAAGAAGCATCGCATCTAGGATACGTCTGGATATCCCTATCATTCTCTCCCAGCTGCCTCCCATGTGAGAGGAATGAGGCAGGTTAAAGACCCATGTGCAGCCTTCTTCTCCCAGGTACCTTCTGATGTTGGACAGGTTTGGGTCCACCAGCAGCAATCCCAGCTCTCGACAAGCACCAACAAAATTGGTACCGCAGTCTGATCGAATCTGTTTGGTAGGCCCACGCAAACTGAAGAACTGCCGGAGGGCATTAATGAAACTGGAACTGTCCATAGATTCAACCAGTTCAATGTGGATAGCGCGTGTGCTAAGACAAGTGAAAAGGACAGCCCACCGCTTACTGTTTGCCTGTCCCCCTCTGATGCATCGTGTCACAACTTGCCAAGGACCAAATACGTCTAGGCCCACAAAGGTAAAGGGGGGTTCCATGCTCAGGCGATCAGGTGGTAGATCTGCCATCCTCTGAGTGTTCGCTCAGCCTCTGAGTTTCCTACAGGTGATGCAATTGTGTAGGACATGTTTGATCAGTCTTCTCGCGCCGATGATCCAATATCCAGCAGATCAAACTGCTCCCTCTGTGAAGACTCGACCCTGATGCATCACTCACTGGTGTTGGTGCTCTATGAGCAGTTTTGCAATGTGACCCCCTGGGACCACAAGAGGGTGTTCCTCTCTGTACGCAAGATCGCCATGTCTAAGCCTTCCTCCTATTCTCAACATTCCCTCTTCATCACAGTAGGGACTGAGTTTGTGGAGAGGACTCTGTGTGGGGATGTCTTTTCCACCGAGTATGCAGGCAAGTTCCTTCTTGAAGGCCTCGTTCTGCACACTTTTGATGATAATGTTTTCTGCTTTTGTCAGCTCTTCAACATTGCGTGGCTGTTTGCAGTAATTCCAGAAATGGCATGTCTGACCGTGGTCTCTGCTTTTGAAGCTCTGGACAATATGGACTAATAAGCTTATGGTCCTGATCAGCTTCTTCCAAGAGGAAAACCGCTCAAACCTCTGACATCCAAGCTGAGACCCGTCGGTGAGCAGGTGAGTAGTGGTTGCTCGTACCTCCGCATCTGAGTCAGGGTCAATGAGTTCATAGGCCTCTGTGTCTGGATGTCTGTTGGCTTGTAACAAGAAGGTAGGCCCCTTGAGCCAGGTGCTGTCACTCAACATGGCTGCAGACACAGAGCGAGTGCCTATGTTGGCTGGGTTACAGCTTGTGGAGATATAATGCCACTGCTTGGGTTCTGATGTTCTCCTGATACGTTGAACAGAAACCAGACATGTGAGTGCCTGGTCGCGACTGTGAGGTAGGTGTTCACGAGGTGTTCTGAATGGAAGTGGAGCGACCCAACTGTTGGCATTGTCCATGAACATCTCTCTATCCATAAGCTCCAGGAAAATCCTGTCTTCCACAGAAAGCCCTATCTTGTTGTCATCTTTGGTTGTATCAAAGACTGTGCTTCCAAGTGTGCATCCAAAAGATGTGTGCTTGTCAGGACTAGGAAAGCCTGCATGTTCCGACCGATACCCAAATTTTTCCATGACATGGAGCCTGTTAGGACATGGGCTGAAGAAGGATGGGCGTTTGTTCTCCAGGATATTGGTGCGGTAAGTCTGAATAGCTGTAGGTTTGTGAGTTTTCCCTAAGCAGACATCACCTATGATGACCCATCCCAGGTCTACTCTCTGCGCGTATGGGGCATCATGTGGACCGTTCCGTTGCTCTCTCACCTTATGGACTCTGAGTATGTCACGTCCCAGCAAAAGAAGGATCTTGGCCTCAGGATCTAGTGGTGGGATGGAGTGAGCTATGGACTTGAGGTGCGGGTGATGTAAAGCCACTTCAGGAGTTGGTATCTCAGCACGGTCGCTTGGAATGTTGTGACATTCAATTAGTGTGGGCAAGTTGAACGTTGTAGTTCCATCTAGTGACTGCACAATGAACCCTGTGGCTCTTCTCCCCATCCTCTCTGTTGTTCCAGCACACGTACACAGTGTGAAGGGTGAGTCTGACCCCCTGATGTCATAGATGTCAAAGAAATTGGGCCTGGCAAGAAACCTGTTACTTTGGTCGTCCAGAACAGCATACGCTTTTATCGCTCTTTCTGGGTGTGCTTCAGGGAAGACCTTTACTAAGCAGATCTTGGAGCAGGACCATACACTTTGACCCTCTCCACATACCTCTGTACAGCTTGAATCAACAGTAGGTGGCGGCGTATCTCGTGCACTCTCTCCGCCATGCTCAGTTAGTGGTGGCAGCGGTCCAGGATGGAGAGCAGAGACGTGATGCTCACTGTCACACTCTTTACACTTAATGACTGCGTTGCACTCTTTGGCCATATGATTTGTTGAGGAGCAGCATCTAAAACAAACACTGATCTCCTTCAAGAAAGCTTTACGTTCCTCAAGGGGCTTGCTGCGGAACCCTCTGCAGTGCTTGAGTGGATGCGGCTTTTTGTGAATAGGACATTGCTTGTCAACATCACCAACTTTGTTGCTTGAACTATCTCGCTTGTCTTTCTCATGCGATATATCTGTCTTGTGAGCAGACACTAAGCTCCTCTGTGGTTTCTTAACAGTGGCGCCTTGCTTTAGGTATTCTGTGTTACCAGTTTGCAGCCTGAAACCTGGATCGTTGCGTGCCTGTGCCTCATTGCAGACAAAATCACAGAAGAAGGAGAAAGGTGGAAAGGTTGCACCATGAGTGTCCTTGTACTTGAAGCCCTGGGTAAGCCATTTTTCTTGGAGATTGTATGGTAATTTCTCCACTATAGGAGCAACACCACGTGAAGTGTCCAAGTAGCTTAGGCCAGGCAGATAGCCTTCTAGCTTAGCGGCTTCTATCTCATGAAGGAGGTCGCTGAGTTCTCTCAGCTTCACTGGATCCTTGTTAGTGACCTTTGGGAAGTTCGTGAGTCTGTCGAAGAGTGACTTCTCTATTATCTCTGGAGACCCAAAGCACTCTTCTAAACGTTCCCAAGCCTTTCTTAATCCACTAGAGGGGTTACCTACATGTACGGCTCTTATTCTGACATGTTGTGCAGATTCCCGCCCTAACCACTTAATGAGGAGATCCAGCTCTTCACTGGCGCTGAGGTGTAATCCAGCGGTGGCATTCATGAATGATGATTTCCATGCCCAAAAATTCTCAGGGCAATCATCGAACGTCGTGAGGCCAGAAGTAATAAGATCTCTGCGTGCCAAGTACCTTGCCATGTCACTAATGTCTGCACTGTCATTTACTGGCTGTTGTGAATGATCACTGTTATGCGAGAACTTCACTGCACCAGGTATTGGCTGCATTGGAGAAGTGTGATGAGGTATGGTATTCGTGACTTGAGAAGGTGCCAGTCTAGTAGTGTCCGGCATTGTAGGAACAGGAGCTTCAATAAGGGACTCGGTAACGCGCTGTCTCGTGGGAGACTCAGATTTCAGCACATGAACAATTGGAGATAAGGGCTGTGTATGTTCAACATATTGGTGTGTTCTCCCCTTGACTTCTTCCAGGAGTGACTTATTATCAGACCCTTCTGAGTCCTCCGCTTCTTTAAGTGTGCTAGCTTCCGCCAAGGCAGCTGCCACCTCCTTTTCATGTCTCAATGTGTTTAATCTAGCTTCAATTTGGGCTTTCTCAATGAGAATGTCTGATTCTTTCTTAGCAAATTCAGCTCTTGCGCGGGCTGCTTCCACTTTTGCACGAGCAACGACTATAGCTCTGCTAGCTGTTGATTTTCCTGTTGAAGACTTGCTAGATGATGCGACTGACCTGGTTTTCAGAGTGGACTGCTGTGCTGTCTCTTCAGCTGCTGATTTCCCATCCATCCTTCAGATCTGCTTTAAGTCAGGCGAAAGCAGTGGCGAAGATGATAAGAAGTGTTGAAACTGAAAGTCACTCTCCTTGGATAGTTCTGCCCGCTGTGCCGGTTGCTTTTTTACTGTTCTGTCCTTATCAAGCGCCCATTTGCCTAACTAGACAGACAGCTAACGGTAGGCAGTTCAATGAATCTCTGAGGCGGAAGTAGATTTGAAGCTTTTACTTTGCTCTTCAATTCAAAGAATCTTCAACTTCTCCGTAAAACTACAAATAAAAAGAGAATGTACATAAAAACTGTTGTCTTAATCCTTTACAGATATGTAGCAAGCTATTTCACATAAGGCAGTAGCATAGAGTGACTGTGCAGCATACTTTAGAAATTAGCTTAGCGATGATTCAGCAGAAAACGCACTATATTGATATAAATTCGACCACAATGTAAATAAATTATCCATACACAAATCCTACACATCAAATTAAACATATGGAACTTACAAGCAAAGCCTTCTCAAGAGCATGAACGTTTTCAAGGAAAATGAGCACAGAGCATCTTTTCACTCCCATGCGGTCTGAACCTTCTGAAGCAACTGGACTTACTTCCTGGTTTTCTTGAACTATGACCTCACATAAATATTCTTCTATTCTAAAGGTCGCCACAAGATGTCGCTAAAACACAAAGCAATTCCCAATGCCATGACAGGGAGAGTTTATCTAAAGTCTGAAAAGACCAAGAATAAAGAGTTTGTCGGTGGAACTTAATTCTGGCCTGCCATCTGAACAGCCGCCAAATGGTCCTCTGCCAACTCGATGGCCTGATCCAGCAACGCCGGGCGGTGGCATTGGACCCACTCCGTGGTTCCCTCTGGTAGGCGGGCGATGAACTGCTCCAGTACCACCTGATCGATGATTCCCTCGGCGTCGCAGTTGTCGGCCCTCAACCACCGCCAGCAGGCATCCCGGAGCTGCTGGCCAAACGCGAACGGCCGGCCAACTTCCTCCAGATGCAGAGCGCGGAAGTGCTGTCGCTGTTGTTCAGGGGTGCACCCCACCCACTGGAGGACAGCCCGGCGAAGGTCTGCGTAGGCCAGCCGGCGATCGCTGGGGAGCTGTAGCGCGGCCAGCTGCACCTCGCCCGTTAGCAGGGGGAGGAGGTGCGCCGCGCGCTGTTCCACCGGCCAGCCCGAGGCCTCTGCTGCCTGCTCAAAGAGCATGAGGAAGGCCTCGGGGTCATCATGCGGGCCCATCTTAGTGAGGGTGAGGGGAGAAGGGCCTGCGGCGGTGGAGGTGGTGGACCCCGCCGACATGAGGAGGTGCCGGAATGCCTCTCGGTCTTCTTGCTGCGCCACCACCAGGGCCTCGAACCGGTGCTCCTGCTCCTTTCAGAGGGTGACTAGCGCCTGGTGCTGGCTATGCTGGGCTGTGGCAAGGGCGTGGACCAGGTCCGCGAAGGGGGAGGACTCCATGGGGCTGTTCTTCCTGTGCTTGAAATCCCGGGTTTCAGCACCACTGTAGCAGTTCATAGAGGTGGAGCACAGAAAGACGGCAGGCCAGAATTAAGTTCCACAACAAACTCTTTATTCTTGGTCTTTTCAGACATTAGATAAACTCTCCCGCTATTCACACACATACACACACCAGTCGTCTGGTTGAGGAGAGAGCTCCTTTCCTCTCCTCTCTCTCTCCTTATATAGGGCGCGGTCACTGGGGAAGACACACAAACACAGATTAACCAACATCAGGTGCAGTGATTCTGCCACTTACCTTCCCTGAAAGGCGAGGGCCTTTCTGTGTGGAGTTTGCATGTTCTCCCCGTGTCCGCGTGGGTTTCCTCCGGGTGCTCCGGTTTCCCCCACAGTCCAAAGACATGCAGGTTAGGTTAACTGGTGACTCTAAATTGACCGTAGGTGTGAATGTGAGTGTGAATGGTTGTCTGTGTCTATGTGTCAGCCCTGTGATGACCTGGCGACTTGTCCAGGGTGTACCCCGCCTTTCACCCGTAGTCAGCTGGGATAGGCTCCAGCTTGCCTGCGACCCTGTAGAACAGGATAAAGCGGCTAGAGATAATGAGATGAGATGTTAGATTGTGAAGTAAATGTTCTGTTTCCCCTTCAATAAAGAATTGCAAGCAGGCACCAAGACTTAATGAGAGAGATAGGTTGATTTTATTAAAGAAGCTTCCTGTATGTATAGAGGTTTTTCACCCACGTGACCAAGTCATGTGAGGCTGCCATTTTGGAGGTCACGGCTCGAATCAGTTTGAATGCAAGGAAGGCGACAAACGAAAAACATAAAGGAAAAAGGAGCGAGATGCAGAAAACACCTTCACTATCCAGCGACGTAGGGCATTTACAGGGTGAGCAGAGGGAGAGGTATTTGCAAAAATTGAGGTTAGCAGGCTTAGAGAACGACGTTTACCTGCTTCCACCAGGATTGTTCACTGACTTACGGAAGTACACGAAGCCCTCGTCTTTACCTGACTTCGGCCCACATGATCTGTATACCTATGTCGTTAAAAACCCATCGCCATACACAGGTATTGATCTGAAAGCATATAAGAGTTTGGATGCCAACAAATATTTTGTGTCAGGCTGGGTAATATGCCTACATCAGTGGGTCGTCCCTGGAGCCGGTGGTCGCCATCTTATTACAGCTAAGGTTTGTTCACATTTTCATTTACTTTCGGTCCTCAGGATAAACAAAATGTTATTAAATGTCATTGAAATAACTTCTTAGTCTGTTGAGACATGGCCCGTTATAAATTTGCTGTTACCAGGCAATGACCAAGAACTGTATTATTAGGGTCGGTGTAGTTGTAGCAGTGTACTAGCAGCTAGCTGTTAGCACTAGCTAATGTCAACAACATAGTAGCTAGTATGTTACTGTAGCAATGTTTACGTTCAGTCATTTGGATGACTGTTAAAACCTTTCAGTCTCAAGTTTTTCCTTTACTGTATTTACTAGTTTACGGAGCTAGCGCGCTAGCTCGGGCAGGCTGGGAGCTAGCATGCTAGCTCGAGCAGGCTGGGAGCTAGCGCGCTCGGGCAGGCTGGGAGCTAGCGCGCTTGCTCCCGGTAGGCTGGGAGCTAGCGCGCTCGGGCAGGCTGGGAGCGAGCACGCTAGCTCAGGCAGGCTGGGAGCGAGCACACTAGCTCGGGCAGGCTGGGAGCGAGCGCGCTAGCTCGGGCAGGCTGGGAGCAAGCGCGCTAGCTCCCGGGCAGGCTGGGAGCGAGCGCGCTAGCTCACAGCCTGCCGGGAGCGAGCGCGCTAGCTCCCAGCCTGCCCGAGCGCGCTAGCTCCCAGCCTGCCCGAGCACGCTAGCTCTCAGCCTGCCCAAGCTAGCGTGCTCGCTCCCAGCCTGCCTGAGCACGCTAGCTCAGTAAACTAGTAAATACAGTAAAGGAAAAACTTGAGACTGAAAGGTTTTAACAGTCATCCAAATGACTGAACGTAAACATTGCTACAGTAACATACCAGCTACTATGTTGTTGACATTAGCTAGCTTGACCTTCAAAATGGCGGACACCGGGGCGTCATGTGGCCCTGTGACGTCAGGTGAAAAACCCCTATACGGGTGCTGTTTGAGACACTCTCTCTGCCCCAGATGTGCTCTCTCTGCATGCCTAAAAAACAACACTTTCACTCAATTTCTGGTTTCTTATGACAAAAAGGTCTTTTTGAAAACATTTAATCCATAACACAGATCAGGATGTGACTGTAACTAAAGAGGAAATGTTTGCTGAGGTGTCTGAAAAAATGTGCAATCTTTCTTGCCAATAACTGCACAAGTACCTCCCTTTTCTGCTATCAAAATATCTAGTGCCATTTGATTTTGGACAGACATTTTACAGACTGCTCTCAATTCTGAAGATACTTGAGCGAGAGCTTTGGCTGTGTCATTACCAATGTATTCCATAGTATGTACAATGACTCTAATTTCATCTAGGGCTACTGTTACACAATACTGAGGAATTAAGACTGCAAAACAATACTGGGTTGGACTTCAGCATTACCAAAGAAGTCATGTCTATTTTTAGAATGTCTGGGGTCTAAGGTATGTCTTAAAGCTGGCACTGTATAACTATAATAACATGATCCTATCCATTTAGCAGGTAGCACATGATAACCATGTCTACCACAAACAGGGTACCATTATAGATAGTTTTCACATGACGTCACAGAGTCGGGGATTCCCTGGTGGCGGCCATCTTGGTGGGCCAGCTTACCGTACAGGTCACTGAGCACACATTGTAGCGCATGAGTTACATTCATTTATATATTATTTACATTTATAGTTACATTACTACTATTTAAAGCTAGCAATGGTGCAGACTTGTTGTATTCACGGCTGTTGTAATAGGTCAGATGATGAAGTCAAGTGGAGCTTTTATATAATTCCCACTGTACGGGAGCACGAAGGCGAACAAACAAAGAAACTCAGCATACAAAGGAGGAATCAATGGTTTGCGAGAATCAACCGCAAGGATTTTCAGCCTTCCAAACACAGCAGAGTCTGCTCCGATCATTTTATAAGTGGTAAGTTGTTTAAATAAACAATCAATTGTGTTTAAGTTTGTTTTTGGAAACCAAAACATCAAACACAAACACAAAATGTAACAAGCCTACATACCAGTTAATTATATTACAAAGTTTATACTTACATGGTACTGTAATACCACTAATGGATATAAAATTTGTCTTAAATCAACTCGATATTATACACACACACATATATTTATATGCAGTGTTGAGAGCTCTAAAATTCAAAATGTTTACATACCTTGGCTGTAATTAGGACACGGCTCTCACTGGTTTTTATATGGCCGACTTCGCGGACCCAGCCACAGACAAAATAATTGTATGACTCCAGCGACTTGTATGCTTTGAGGTCATCAAGTGTGTAGGCGCTTTTAGTATTTACGAAATAGTTCACAATATCAAGGTACGATATGGATGGCAGCCCTGCATAGTCACTGGAAAATGCTTCTTTGTCCACTTCATAGGGGTCAATTCCCCCAATCAAGGCCAGTTTGGCTGCATACTGTTGTCGTGAGATGTCGTCCAATGTATCCATATACTTCCGTTTGCTTGATTTTGCCGACATTGTTCTTTATTTTAGAAAACTGACTATATAACTTAATAAATTCGTCCGAGACAACATAGCCGGTAGTGGCAATGGTCCGTTTTGTTTGCCCACCAAGATGGCGGCTGGGGGGGCGTTCCCGGGATGCCGTGACATCAGTGAAAACTGTCTATATGCTGGTTGGTCTTGTCCCCACATGATGGCAGCTTTAGAGACAGTTAATGTAATGATGTCTGTGTGTCCCTTTGTAAGAATTTGAACACGTTCAATGCCATTACCCAAATAATAAGAGCAATAACAGTGACCCACTTGTGGGCCATTACCTGTATTTTGAAAGCAAAGCAGACCTTTGGGCACATAGGACAGTGTAATGGATTCTCTATCAACTGTTAATGGTTCGAGACAGAATATGAAACTGGGTTGAAAATATGAGCATGTTCTTCTCTGTAGGATGGTCACATGCTCTCTTAAAGAGAAAGGGGCAACTTTTGGGGGGTAGATCTCGGCACTTCTAGGCAGAAGGCCACAGATCCAGCATTACTCCTTGTTCAGGGCTTGTACAAAGCCATGTGCAGATCTCAGAAAGGTATTCTCAGCAGACAATTCAGTGTGTTCATCATACACCTCAGAGTGGCTTTGGTTATAACCCATGAGGAACAATAGGATAACCATGAGCATCATTATTATGTGATGCACTGAATGTGTAATTTATCTTACTGTTACTGATTCTTCCAAAACACTCACCACTCTCAGCAATGTTAGTATGCACCGTCACCATCACCATCTCACCGTCTCTGTTCAAACTCAAAATGTTCACAGTTGACAACTATTAACTAGAGTATAAAGCTCAAACCAGAAACAACAATTATAAGGTTATATGGTGATTATATGATTATTATATAATTATATAACTACTTGGATTATATGATTGATTAAACATTGATTAAAATGTTATAACAGTGTAACTGAATTGTTGATAGCACTTGAAGATCTTGAATCTTCTTTCTTCTGGCTTGTTTATGACTTTACGCCATGTAGAACAAGCATGCATATGTCAATTGGGGAGAGGATACTAGCACTTCACTCAATGACTTTTCATCGTGTTACTTCTTTTCATCGTCGTCTGGATCATCCACCAGCTTCACATGTGTGGTGTGAATTCACCATGGTTTTCCTTTCACTTTCATTGCTGATTCAGTGGCAAGGATAATCTGATAGGGTCCTTCAAACTTTGGATCTAGTGGTGTTTGTAAGTGTTGTGGTTTGGAGATCAAAACATCGGCAGTACATAAATCAGTTGTTCCAGGTAAAGACATGGGTCAGCCTGTTATGATTTCATAGGGCCTAAGCCCAGCATCTTTGTTGTGGGTGGCTCTTATACTGCATAGCACTATAGTGAGTACCTCTGGCCATGAGAGCCCTTCCTGCCTTGTGGAGAATGCTTCCACTCACCTGGAAAACTTGTCCACCACAACTAGAACTTCAGAGTATCCATGTGACATTGGCAGTGTTATGTAGTCTACCTGTAGATGTTGGAATAGGCCTGGAGGGGCTGGAGTTCTCATCATAGGTGTTTACATTTCCCCCCTCAGATTTCCCCCCAGAATTTTAAAACAGATAACACATCATCTGGCCACATTTTTGGCTTCTTTTCTGAATGCTGGATTCCACCATGTCGTTCTGAATCTGTAGGCCACTTTCTCTACTCTCACATGACCCAAGGATTGTATCTGTGTGGCCAGATATGGTAATAGTTTTGGAGGAGCAACAACTCTGTCCCCATGTTTCCATAATCCACGGTCATGTCTCTTTGCCCTATTTCCCATCCAGTTCCATTTTTCCTCTTGGCTACAATTGTCTTGTAGTTCTTTAATGTCGGTCAGAGTACATGCTTGTGAAATCTTCAGGTTTGCTGTCTCAGTTTCAGGGTCTGCTGCTTTGTTAGCCCCTTCCTTGGTGGCTAATTTTGTGGCCCCATCTGATAGCGCAGTTCCTTTTGTCTCTTCTGTGTTTTGTTTCACAGTTGCCCTGATGTGGGTGGGGTACAGAAGTACGGCAGGCGGTTGTTAGTGCTCAGACAAAAGTTTATTATTGCTTTTCAGCAAGGCATGGTACTTTAAAGACAGGGACAGTCACACACACATATACACACACACACACAGTCATGTTCTGGTCCCAACAACCACTCATTGCTTTCCTACTCCTTTTATATACCATCATCACTGCAAGAGGCACACACAGACACACACACTTTAAATGATGACAGGTGTAGCAATTTGGCCACTCACCTTCCCTGACTCCGCCCTCCATTCACAAACCAACACTTGGCCATGCCCCTGCTGCCACATACCTCCATCACCTGACTCAGGCCGGGGAACCGTCCGGCCTGCAGTGGACTCCCCCTCCTCCCCCCACCCCCCCCACCCCCCCACCCCCCTGACGGGACAGGAAGTCCATGACCACCATCTGTGCCCCCAGCCTGTGGATCACCTTGAATTTGAACAGCTGGAGGGCAAGATACCAACAGGTGATCTGCACTTTGGCATCCTTCATATGGTGGAGCTACTGGAGGGGTGTGTGGTCCAAACAGAGGGTGAAAGGGCATCCCAGCAGGTAGTACCGGAGGGCAAGGACCACCCACTTGATAGCCAGGCACTCCTTCTCTATCATGCTGAACTTGCATCGGCAGCTTACGACTAATGTACAGCACAGGACATTCCTCACTTTCCACCTTCTGGGACAGAATGGCCCCCCAGCCCCCTGTCCAATGCGTCTGTCTGTAAAATAAAGGGGAGAGAAAAGTCAGGGGAGTGTAAAAGTGGCCTCCCACACAGTGCAACCTTTACCCTAGAGCAAGCCTGTTGTCATTGCTCCATCCACTGGACCGGATCTGGTGCTCCCTTTTTAGTGAGCTCAGTCAGCGGGCTGGTGACGTCCGAATAATTAGGTATGAACCTACAATAGTAGCCAGCCAGACCCAGGAACTGTCTCACCCCCTTGAGCCTTGGGCAGGCCACAATCGCTGCAGCCTTGTTAATTTGGGGATGCACCTGCCCATGACCCAAGTGAAAACCCAGATACCATACTTTCACCTGCCCAATTGCACACTTTTTTGGGTTAGCTGTGAGACCCGCATGCCTCAGTGACTTTAGGATAGCCCTATGGTGTTCTAGGTGCCATGGCCAATCATTGCTATAGATAAGGATACCGTAGAGGTACGCGGCCTCATAGGTAGGCGTGAGGGTGGAGAACCCTGTCCATGAGCCGCTGGAACATCGTGGGAGCCCCAAATAACCCAAAAGGAAGCGTGATGAATTGGTGTCACCCAAACAGTGTGGAAAAGGCTGTTTTCTCTCAGGATAGAGGAGTCAAGGGGATCTGCCAATATCCCTTCGTTAAATTCAGTGTTGAGTAAAAACAAGCAGTGCCTAATTGATCGAGCAGCTCGTCAATGTGAGGCATTGGGTTTGCATCAAATTTAGACACTGCATTGACCTTTCTGTAGTCCACACAGAACTGGACCAACCCATTGGTTTTGGGAACCAGGATCACCGGGCTGCTCCAGTCACTGTGGGACTCCTTGATTATGCCCATTTCAAGCATGGCCTTGAGTTCATCCCAGACCACCTTTTTTTTGTGTTCGGGCAGGCAGTAAGGGCGGCTCCACACCACCACCCCCGGGGGCGTCTCAATGTGGTGTTCTATGAGGTGGGTGCGGCTGGGCAGGGGTGAGAACACGTTGGAAAATTCCCTCTGCAACTGGGCCACCTCCATGAGTTGGGCTAGTGAGAGGTGGTCTCCACAAGGGACCAGAGAGGCTGAAGATATAAATTTTTTTTTGAACCTCCGGCCCCAGCTCTGCCTCCTCTGGGACTACCGACATCAACGCCATAGGGACCTCCTCATTCCAGCGTTTTAGCAGATTAAGGTGGTAAATTTGCAATGCCCCACCCCTGTCCATTCATCTCACCTCATCGTTGACGTCCCCGACTCGCTGTGTGACCTTGAAGGGCCCTTGACACTTGACGATTAACTTGGAGCTTGAAGTGGGCAATAATATGAGCACTTTGTCTCCCGGTGTGAACTCTCTAAGGCACGTGCCCCATCATACAGTTGGACTTGACGTTCTTGTGCCTGCCACAAATTCTCCTGGGTTAAGTGAGTGAGGGTGTGGAGTTTTACACGTAGGTCAAGAATGTACTGAATTTCGTTCTTACTAGGTGAAGGTCCCTCCTCCCAATTTTCATATAACATGTCCAAAATGCCATGCAGCTTACGCCCATATAATAACTTGAATGGTGAAAAACCTGTGGAGGCTTACAGGACCCCTCGAACTGCAAATAACAGGGGCTCGAGCCATTTATCCCAATTACGCGCATCCTCACTTATGACTTTCTGAATTAAATTTTTGAGTGTTTGATTAAACCATTCCACGAAGCCATCCGTTTGTGGGTGATAGACGCTGGTGCGGATAAGCTGAATTCCTAATAACCCATACAGTTCGTGCAGTGTGCATGACATAAATGTAGTGCCGTGGTTTATCAGGATTTCTTTCGGACTCCTGACCTGGGAGATAGCACCGAAGAGCGCTTCTGCAATACTGCGTGCCGAGATATTGCAGTGAGGCACCGCTTCCAGATATTGCGTTGCATAGTCCACCAGAACTAAAATAAAGCGATATCCCTGTGCTGACCAATCTAATGGCTCAACGAGATCCATCCCAATTCTTTCATAAGGGGTCTCGATTAGAGGGAGCAAAGGTGCTTTTGGAGTGGCCACGGGATTTACTAATTGGCATTCACAGCATGCCGCACACCACCGACGGACATCCCCGTGAATCCCTGGCCAATAGAACCGGGCCATTATTCAGGCTAGTGTTTTATCCTGCCCTAAGTGTCCAGCCATGGGATCAAAGTGAGCACGCATCGAATATGAGTTTCCTACGGCTCTTTGGGACTAATAACTGCGTTATCTGTTCAGCAGTCTGAGTGTCCTGCATCACTCGGTATAACCTATCCTTAATAATAGCGAAGTAGGGGAAGGCTGGTGGCACTTTCAGCTGGAGAATTTGACCATTGATTACTCTCACTTGGTCAAATGCATGCCGCAGAGTCTTGTCTTGCAATTGCTCTAATGGGAAATCCTCAAGGGAATCCCCGAGAGAGGGAGGAGGGGCGGGATGCTCCTCTCTCCGCGTATTGCCCTGACATGGTGCTGACGTAGACAGCTCTGTGACAGCTTCCCCAGCCAATGCTAGACCAGGATCTTCCTGAGACGGATTACTGCAGGACCCACATCTGACTATGTGTTCCATTAATTCTTTAAACCCTGGCCAATCAGTACCCAAAATCAGCGAGTGAGTGAGATGAGGATTAAGCACCATCTTTACTCTATGCTTTTCTCCCCAAAATAGAATGTGGATGGACACTAAAGGGTAGTTGTGAACATTCTCGTGCACATACAATACCTTCACTGCTTGTGCTCTCCCCAATGCCTCACCTTGCACCAGGCTTTGGTGGATTGAGGTCTGGTTATTGCCAGAATCCACCAAGGCCTGATACGTATCCCCTTGTATACTTACCGGTATATGACACGCTCCAGCCTGATCGAGGGCAGTTTCTGGTGCATTGGGGACTTGGACCACCGCACCCACCTTCATCGCACAGCACTGACTTTGGACATGTCCCGGTTCCCCACAGTGCCAGCACACTGGCCCAGGCTCTCCCTCTGCACTGGTGTTATGGACATCACTCACCTGGGGGTAGAAGACACAGACACAGAAGGGGGGAAATGGGAGGACACCACGGGTGCATCGGGCTGGCTGGGGGGGAGCCGGCCACCACCTCTGTGGTGGGGGAACAGGGTGAAGATGCGAAGCAGAGGGAGAGAGAGAGGAAAGAGGAGAAGAGGAAGCACATTTTCCTGCCACCTGAACCACCTCTGTCCTCTTGTCCTCTGCCAGCTCAATCGCTTGATCCAGCGACTTCGGGCAATGACATTGGACCCTTTCCACCGTTCCTTCCGGAAGTCATGCAATGAACTGCTCCAGTGTTACCAGTTTGATAATTCCCTCAGCATCGCAGTCATCTGCCCTCAGCCACCGCCGGCAGGCGTCCCGGAGTTGTTGGCTGAATGCGAATGGCCGGCCGATCTCCTCCAAGTGCAGTGTGTGGAAGCACTGATGCTGTTGTTCCGGGAAGCAGCCGACTCACTGGAGAATGGCTCTCTTTAAGTCAGTGTATATGAGCCGGCTGTCGGTAGGGAGCTGCAGCGCAGTGAGCTGTGCCTCACCGGTCAGTAGGGGAAGTAGGCGCACTACACGCTGCTCAACCAGCCAACCCCATGCTTCGGCTGCTTGCTCAAAGAGCATGAGGAAGGCTTATGGATCGTCGTATGGACCCATCTTTGTTAGGGTGAGGTGGGGAGGGTCCACTGCGGTGGCAGTTGAGGACCCCGCCAACATGAGCAGTTTCCGAAACACCTGGCAGTCTTCTTGTTGGGCCAGCATCAAGGCCTCAAAGCATTGTTCCTGCTCCTTTTGGAGGGCAATCAGCACTTGATGCTGGTTCTGCTGTGCCGTGGCAAGGGCATGAGCAAGGTCCTTGAAGGGCGAGAACTCCATGAATGGGCTCCCTTCTGCACTCCCGCATTTCAGCACCACTGTGGAAGCTTCCCTGAGGTGGGTGGAGTACGGAAGTACAGCAGGCGGTTATTAGTGCTCAGACACATTTATTATTGCTTTTCAGCAAGACATGGTACTTTCAAAACAGTGACAGTCACACACTCATATACACACACACAGTCATGTTCTGGTCCCAACAAGCACTCCTCTGCTCTCCTACTCCTTTTATACACCATCACCTCTGCAAGAAACACACACAGACACACACACATTAATTGACGACAGGTGTAGCGATTTGACCACTCACCTTCCCTGACTCCGCCCTCCATTCACAAACCGACGCTCGGCCATGCCCCTGCTGCCACAGTCCGAAATCATGTGCCACTCCAAAAGCGTATCTGGAGTCTGTGTAGATATTCGTGATGCGCCCATTGGCTAAGTTACTTGCTTCAATGAGTGCTTTCAGTTCTGCTTGTTGTGCTGATGTATTTGTTGACAGGACTCCTGATGCCAGTACTTCATGTATTGATGTTATTGCCCACCACTCTCTGATTGTTTACCACTTGTGAGGACCCACCATTAGAACTGGTGCAAACAACACCAGTTCTGGATTGTGCAGAGATTCTTCCTTGAGTTGTCTTTGTTCTTCCATCATCTGAACAATTTCAACACAGTTGTGGTCTTTGTCAAATTGTTGCTCTGGTAAGAATGTTACTAGGTTAACAGGGGATGCTTTTTCGATGACTTCAGAATGGCTGTCTATCGTGTCCATCATGCTACAGTAACTTGTGACGCATGACTCATTGTGCTCATCATGTATACAGCATGTGGGCATTTCACTGTGAGTTTTTGATCCATCACGATGGTCAAAGGATACTCCACGGCCAGACATGTGGCTTGACTCGCTCTCAGACATGGCCCGCATCCCTGTGACATATCACCCAGTCTCGCTGAGTAATATAAGATGTGAGTAATATGAGTAATATGAGACTGGTCTCCTTGTTCCTCTGTGTTCCTGGGTCAGGACTGCTGCCATGTATCCATCATGTTCATGAACATACAGGATGAAGGGTAGGTTGTTGTTGGGGATTCTGAGAGCTGGTGCTTGGTACAAAGCTTGTTTGATGGCTTTGAATGCTTCCATCTACTCACTGTTCAGCTGCAATTTTTTCTTTGGAGTCCTTTCTTGCCAAGAAATCCAGGATCATCAGCACATCCTTCTCATGTTGTTCTTCTGTTTCAGATGCAATCAATACATCACCCATGTAATTAATGATGACAGATGATGTTTCTGGAGCTTCTCTGGACAAAGTTGAGCTTTCACTCTCATTCAAGTGTGTTGTTTTTCTGTCAGTTAACTTTTTCATCTCTAGGGGAAAATTAGTGTAACCCAGGTGAAAATTACCCTTGGTTGATAAATAGTAAATAAATAACAATAAATATTGTGCAGAAATTCATTACTTAAATAAGTCACATTTAGGATATAAAACCATTTAAAATACATGAAAAGAGTTAAAAAAAAACATTATTTCATGTATTTGGTAATTTGCTATGTCATTGGTTGAGAGTTGAAAAGTCAAATGTGTCAGCCAATCGCGTTGCTGATAGTCGTTCTCCCCGGAAGATTTCGGGCGGAATCGAAAAAACATTCAGAGAGTGAAGCCACGCATTTTTGTTGCTCCAGCGAGTAAAACAAAGGAGCAGAGATTCAAGTTGTAATTAACCTTTATTTTCCTTCTGTAAGTGTTTTATTTTACCCTTCAGTTTATGTTGATAGACGGTAGTTTTGCTTAACAGTTTTATTTTTGAGTTATTATCGAGTGAACGACGAGGAAAAGTTCTAGCTTTTGAAGCCACGCATCCCGCGCGTGGACACGAGCTAGATGGTGAGCTAACCCAAAGGAGCTTCGAACTGTGAGTCTGAACATCGAAAGAAACGTCTTTTCCCTTCGTCGACGAAAGAGGACAACGCGCTGGAAAGCTGACTGTTTCAGCTTTTCTTTCCTTTCCGTGACGAGAAGCAGCTTCAATCGCGGTAAGACTGTTACAGTTTAAACCGCGAACCTCTTCGATTTCCCTCTGGATTACCTTACCAACACGTGCGCGGCCGAGCAAGCTTGGCACAGCGCAAGCTTTCTGAGGAACTATTAACCCCTTCGCTGTTAAAAGGACTGTTTAACAGTAAGAACTTTGATTAACGGACATTGAACAGTTAAAGCATTTATTGTTGACTTTGTGTTGCCTATGTTGAAAACTGTCACGTTGATTCCTACTGCATTTAATGGTGTTAACCTTTTGTTTGAGTTTATTAAGATGCTCAATGGTTGGTTGTAATAACCTGGTAATAGAAGGGCAATGCCCAATGCGTCTGATTCCCATTAGGGTAAAAATAACCTAGGTTTATCTTTACGTTAATGCTGATTATCAACAGCTTAAAGATGGATAATTAGAATATAATTAGTGATACCAAAATAACTAAAAATAACTGGATAACTGCAAACTAAAATTAGATTAAGATAAGAGCTCAACTGAGATAACCACTAAACTACTGAAACTAAATGGGTTGAAGTGAACTAAAGAATTAAGAACTAATAATTCTTTTCTTTATGTTAAAGGGATACTGAGTAAGATTCCCAATTCGTTTTGATTCACCCTGCATTCATGCAGTAGGTTTTGGATGTTGTGTTATATGTCTATGTATGTTTTAAAGGTACCATTTTCTAATTACTACTTCTAAATCTAACTTTTGATAAAGCCGGCATATAAATCTAACTTTTGGTCTGTGGTCTTTGTTCCTTGTCATTTACTTTTAGCCAATTAACTACTCCCTTGCGAGCCTAGTCCTGACCCAACAATAACAACTTAATACTTATAGCAAAGTGTTACATTAGTGTCTGACTCTGACTTCATCTTAGGACAAGATGGTGCACTTGGCTGCGCATGTGCATGTTTTTTTCTTTTTCTCTTCTTTGTTTTTTCAATAGCTTCTCTTTCAACTCATCCACTCTAGCTTTAGATCAATACAGCTTTTTCTCCATATCAGCCTTAGATTTAAGTTGTCTGTGACAGTTCGTGTAAGTGGGTGGAGCACAGAAGTACGGCAGGACAGAACTGAGTTCACAAAACTCTTTTATTTCCACTTTTCAGTGCAAATTCTTCTCTCTCAGCCACACACGCACGCACACACATTCCAGTCATCTGGTTCGGGAGAGAGCCCCCTCTGCTCTCGCTCTCTCTCCTTAAATAGGGTGTGGTCACTGGGAAGACACAAACACATTAATTAATGACAGGTGTAGTGATTCTGCCACTTACCTTCCCTGACTCCGCCCTCCTGTCACAGACCGATGCTTGACCACGCCCCCGCTGCCACATACCCCCACTGCCCGACTCAGGCCGGGCGGCCGTCCTGCCTGCAGCCGACTCCCCCCCCCCTTGACGGGAGAGGAAGTCCACCACAACCATCTGCGCCCCCGGCCTGTGGATCACCTTGAAGTTAAAGGGTTGGAGTGCCAGATACCAACGGGTGAGCCGCGCGTTGGCATCCTTTATGCGGTGGAGCCACTGGAGGGGCACGTGGTCCGAACAGAGGGTGAAAGGGCATCCCAGCAGGTAGTACTGGAGGGCAAGGACTGCCCATTTGATCGCCAGGCACTCCTTCTCAATGGTGCTGTAGCGCCCCTCACGCACCGAAAGCTTATGACTAATGTACAAGACCAGGCGATCCTCCCCCTCCACCTGCTGGGACAAAACAGCCCCCAGCCCTCTGTCCGACGCATCCGTCTGCAACATAAAGGGGAGAGAAAAGTCAGGGGAGTGTAAAAGTGGACCCCTACACAGTGCAGCCTTTACCTTAGAGAAAGCCCGCTGGCATTGCTCTGTCCACTGGACCGGATCTGGTGCCCCCTTTTTAGTGAGATCAGTCAGCGGGCTGGTGACGTCCGAATAATTAGGTATAAACCAACGATAGTAGCCAGCCAGCACCAGGAACTGTCTCACCCCCTTTTTGGTCTTGCGCCTCGGGCAGGCTGCAATTGCTGCTGTCTTGTTAATTTGGGGACACACCTGCCTGTTGCCCAAGTAGAAGCCCAGATAGTGTACTTCCACCCGCCCAATCGCACACTTCTTTGGGTTGGCTGTGAGACCCGCTCGCCTCAGCGACTTAAGGACGACCCTCAGGTGTTGTAAGTGCCGCTGCCAGTCATTACTATAAATAATGATATCGTCAAGGTATGCGGCTGCATAGGTGGCGTGGGGGCGGAGGACCCTGTCCACCAGCCGCTGAAACGTAGCGGGCGCCCCAAACAGCCCAAAAGGAAGTGTGACGAATTGGTGTAAGCCGAACAGTGTGGAAAAGGCCGTCTTTTCCCGGGATAATGGAGTCAAGGGGATCTGTCAATAACCCTTTGTTAAATCCAGTGTCAAGTAAAAACGAGCCGTGCCTAGCCGATTGAGCAACTCATCAATACGAGGCATTGGGTACGCATCGAATTTAGACACCGCGTTGACTTTTCTATAGTTGACACAGAACCGGACCGACCTGTCAGCCTTGGGTACCAAGACCACCGGGCTGCTCCAGTCACTGTGGGACTCCTCGACGATGCCCATTTCGAGCATGGCCTCGAGTTCTTCCCGAACCACTTTTTTCTTGTGCTCGGGTAACCTGTAAGGGCGGCTACGCACTACCACCCCCGGGGGCGTCTCAATGTGGTGCTCTATGAGGTTGGTGCAGCCGGGCAGGGGCGAGAACACGTCCGAAAACTCGGTCTGCAACTGGGCAACCTCCGCGAGTTGGGTCGGGGAGAGGTGGTCTCCACAGGGGACCGGAGAGGTATGCGATGCCAATGTTCCCTTTTGCACCTCCGGCCCCAGCTCCACCTTCTCCGGAACCACCGACACCAACGCCACAGGGACCTCCTCATTCCAGAGTTTGAGCAGGTTGAGGTGGTAAATCTGTAGTACCCCACCCCTATCCGTTCGCCTCACCTCATAGTCAACGTCCCCGACTCGCCGTGTGACCTCAAAGGGTCCTTGCCACTTGGCGACTAATTTGGAGCTCGATGTGGGCAACAGTACGAGTACTTTCCCTCCCGGTGCAAACTCCCTAAGGCATGTACCCTTGTCATACAGGCGGGTCTGTCGTTCTTGGGCCTGCCGCAAATTCTCTTGAGTTAGGTGCGTGAGTGTGTGGAGTTTTGCACGCAGGTCCATAACATATTGGATTTCGTTTTTACTTGGTGAAGGTCCCTCCTCCCAATTTTCCCACAGCACATCTAGGATGCCGCGCGGCTTACGCCTGTATAACAATTCAAACGGGGAGAACCCCGTGGAGGCTTGGGGGACCTCTCGCACTGCAAAGAGCAAGGGTTCGAGCCATCTATCCCAATTACGTGCGTTCTCACTTATGAATTTTTTAATTATGTTCTTGAGGGTGCGATTGAACCATTCAACTAAACCGTCTGTTTGTGGGTGATACACTCTGGTGCGGATCGGCTTAATACCCAACAACCCATACAGTTCGTTCAGTGTACGTGACATAAACGAGGTGCCTTGGTCAGTCAGAATCTCTTTCGGGATTCCAACTCGGGAGATAACGCGGAAGAGTGCCTCTGCAATATTGCGTGCTGAGATATTGCGAAGAGGCACTGCTTCCGGGTATCGCGTTGCATAGTCCACTAGAACTAATATAAAGCAGTACCCTCGTGTTGACTGATCTAATGGCCTAACGAGATCCATCCCCATTCTTTTGAACGGGGTCTCGATTAACGGTAGAGGGCGCAAAGGCGCTTTTGGAATGGCCGCTGGATTTACTAACTGGCATTCGCGGCATGCCGTACACCACCTACGGACATCGCCGAGAATCCCTGGCCAATAGAACCGGGCCATTATTCGGGCTAGTGTTTTATCCTGCCCTAAGTGTCCAGCCATGGGATTAAAGTGAGCTGCTTGGAATACCAATTCCTGGCGGCTCTTCGGAATTAAAAGCTGTGTGACTCGCTCTTTAGTTTGAGTGTCCTGCGTCACTCGGTATAATCTATCCTTCATAATCGCGAAGTAGGGGAAGGACGGGGTGGCGATCGGCGGGAGCATTTGACCATCGATTACTCTCACTTGGTCAAACGCATGCCGCAGAGTCTCGTCTCGAGACTGCTCTAATGGGAAATCCGCGAGGAATTCCCCGAGAGAGAGAGGAGGAGCCGGCGGCTCCTCACTCTGAAGCGGAGATGACGTAGACAGCTCTGTGACAGCTGCTCCCGCCAATGCGACACCGGGACCTCCCCCTGTTAAATGACAGGACCCACTCTTCACTAAATGTGTCATTAAATCCCGAAATCCCGGCCAATCAGTCCCCAAAATTAGAGAGTGGGTAAGGCGAGGATTAACCGCCGCCTTCACTACAAATTTTTCCCCTCGAAAAAAAATGTGGACCAAAACTAAAGGGTAGTTGTGAACATCCCCGTGCACACACAACACCTTCACCAATTGTGCTCCCCCCAATGCCTCGTCCTGCACCAGGCTTTGGTGGATTGAGGTCTGATTACAGCCAGAATCCACCAACGCCTGATATGTATCCCCTTGGATACTCACCGGTATGCGATACGCTCCGGCCCGATCGAGGGCGGTCCCTGGCCCATCAGAGATCTGAACCACCGCGCCCACCTCCATTACCGAGCACTGCTGTTGGAGGTGGCTCGGCTCCCCGCCGCGCCAGTGAACCGGCCCGGGCTTCATCTCTGCACTAGTGCTCTGGGGCTCACTCACCTGAGGGGGGAGAAAGATGGACACAGAAGGGAGACACGGGAGGGCACCGCGGGTGCGGCGGGCCAGCTGAGGTGGTGCCGGCCCCCGCCTCCACGGTGGGGGAATAGGGCAAGGATGAGACACAGGAGGAGGGGAGAGAGAGAGAGGAGAGAAGAGAAGAGGTCGTCTGCTGTCCTGCCGTCGGGACAGCCACCAGATGGTCCTCTGCCAGCTCGATTGCCTGATCCAGCAATGCTGGGCGGTGGCACTGGACCCACTCTGCGGTTCCCACTGGTAAACGGGCGACGAACTGCTCCAGTACCACCTGGTCAATGAGTCCCTCGGTGTCACAGCTGTCGGCCCTCAACCATTGCCAGCAGGCATCCCGGAGTTGCTGGCCAAATGCGAATGGCCGGCCGACTTCCTCCAAGCGCAGAGCATGGAAACGCTGACGCTGTTGCTCCGGGGTGTGTCCCACCCGCTGGAGGACGGCCCGGCGAAGGTCCATGTAGTCCAGCCAGCGGTCAGCGGGGAGCTGTAGCATGGCCAGCTGCACCTCTCCCATTAGCAGGGGGAGGAGGCGTGCCGCGCGCTGTTCCACTGGCCACCCCGAGGTCTCCACTACCTGCTCAAAGAGCATGAGGAATGCCTTGGGGTCGTCCTGCGGGCCCATCTTTGTGAGGGTGAGGGGGGAAGGGCCCGCGGTGGTGGAGATGGTGGACCCCGCCGACGCGAGGAAGTGCCAGAACGCCCGACGATCTTCCTGTTGCGCCAGCACCAGGGCCTCGAACCATTGTTCTTGCTCCTTTCGGAGGGCGAGCAGCGCCTGGTGCTGGCTCTGTTGGGCCATGGTGAGGGCGTGGATCAGGTCGGCGAAGGTGGAGGACTCCATGGAGCTGTTCTCTTCTGTGCTCATTCCCAGGTTTCGGCACCACTGTGACAGTTCGTGTAAGTGGGTGGAGCACAGAAGGATGGCAGGACAGAACTGAGTTCACAAAACTCTTTTATTTCCACTTTTCAGTGCAAATCTTTCTCTCTCAGCCACACACGCACGCACACACATTCCAGTCGTCTGGTTCGGGAGAGAGCCCCCTCTGCTCTTGTTCTCTCTCCTTAAATAGGGCACGGTCACTGGGAAGACACAAACACATTAATTAACGACAGGTGTAGTGATTCTGCCACTTACCTTCCCTGACTCCACCCTCCTGTCACAGACCGATGCTTGACCACGCCCCTGCTGCCACATTGTCACACTAAATTGGCTTTAGACTCAAGCACCTGTTGTTTAGATTCAAAACTTGATGTTTGAGACTTGTATTTTTCTGAATCTTGGTGCAAATCATCTTTTCTATGTTTTCTCACATTTCTCTTTCGCTCTGGATAGCTTCCAGGCAAGGCATTCAGTCCATCACAGACTACCGGTCTCCACCACCACCACTTTGTGGCGACAACACTGAATTCCTCAATACACTTAACATCTACTTCAGCTGGTTTAAAGAAAACAACAGCACAACACCAACAAAAGCCCCTCCCAGTCTGGATGATGAAGTACTTTGTCTTGACCTAGCTGACGTTTGGAGGGTCCTACTCAAGGTGAATCCACAGAAAGCTGCAGGTCCTGACAACATACCAGAGCCTGTACTGACCAACTGACACACATCCTCACAGACATCTATAACACCTCCCTGAGCCAAACCATCGTACCTCAGTGCTTCAAAGCCACCACCATCATATCATTGCCAAAGAAGTCACCAGCATCAACACCCAATGACTACAGACCTATTGCACTCACCCCCATTATGATGAAGTGCTTTGAAAAGCTGGTTAAAGACCACATAACATCAAGACTCCCTGCTGCACTTGACCCACTCCAGTTTGCATACCGCCCCAATCGCTCCACTGATGATGCCATAGCGACTGCACTTCACATTAGCCTGGACCATCTGGAGAACAAGAGCAGCTATATGTGGATGCTCTTCATTGACTTCAGCCCTGCCTTCAACACAGTTATTCTCCAACACCTGGTAAGGAAACTTGGCCCACTTGGTATCAACACCACACTGTACAATTGGTTACTGGACTTCCTCACAGACAGACCTCAAACAGTACGAGTCAGAAAAAAACCCCTCCTCTGAATCCATCATCACAAACACTGGAGTCCCTCAGGGCTCTGTTCTGAGCCCTCTGTTGTTCACCCTGATGACCCACGACTGCTGTGCTAAGTACAACTCGAACCACATCATCAAATTCACAGATAACATGACAGTGGTGGGCCTCATCAGCAACGACAATGACTCAGACTACAGAGAGGAGGTAAACCAACTCATTGCCTGGTGTGATAACAACAATCTACAACTGAACATCAACAAAGCAAAGGAGATCACAGTTGACTTCAGAAGGAAGCATTCACCTCACACCCCACTCAACATCCGTGGCAGCACTGTGGAGTCTGTGAAAAGCATCAAGTTCCTAGGGGTGCACATCACAGATGACCTGACATGGACTGCTAACACCACCTCCCTTGTCAAGAGGGCACAGCAATGCCTATACTTCCTGCGACGGATGAAGAGAGTGGACCTTCCACCCCCCATCCTCACAACTTTTTACAGAGGCACCATTGAGAGTATCCTTACCAGCAGCCTCTCAGTCTGGTATGGCAGCTGCTCTGTCTCCGACCAGAAGGCCCTCCAAAGAGTGGTGAAGACAGCAGAGAAGATCACCAGAACATCCCAACTGCTCATACAAGATCTGTACCAGTCACGCTGCAGTAACAGAGCCATCAACATAATCAAAGACCCCACCCATCCTGCACACGGCCTGTTCTCCCTTCTACCTTCAGGCAAACGCTACTGAAGTTTATGGTGCAAGACTGCCAGACTCAGTAATAGCTTCTTCCCATAAGCCATCAGAATACTTAACACACTTAAGAAGCTCACATGAGCATGATGGATTCAGGACTGTTGGACCCATTAACATACACAGATTGTTACAACTGATGATCCCCTTAATGCACATACAGATTATTGAAATGCTGCTATCTATAATATGCTGTCATCCTGTGCAATATCTTGTTATCCTATGAAATAATTCAATGCGGGCGGCACGGTGGTGTAGTGGTTAGCACTGTCACCTCACAGCAAGAAGGTCCGGGTTCGAGCCCCGTGGCCAGCGAGGGCCTTTCTGTGTGGAGTTTGCATGTTCTCCCCGTGTCCGCGTGGGTTTCCTCTGGGTGCTCCGGTTTCCCCCACAGTCCAAAGACATGCAGGTTAGGTTAACTGGTGACTCTAAATTGACCGTAGGTGTGAATGGGAGTGTGAATGGTTGTCTGTGTCTATGTGTCAGCCCTGTGATGACCTGGCGACTTGTTCAGGGTGTACCCCGCCTTTCGCCCGTAGTCAGCTGGGATAGGCTCCAGCTTGCCTGCGACCCTGTAGAACAGGATAAAGCAGCTAGAGATAATGAGATGAGATGAGATAATTCAATGCCATCACTATGCACTTTATCATCATCTCATCTCATCTCATTATCTCTAGCCGCTTTATCCTTCTACAGGGTCGCAGGCAAGCTGGAGCCTATCCCAGCTGACTACGGGCGAAAGGCGGGGTACACCCTGGACAAGTCGCCAGGTCATCACAGGGCTGACACATAGACACAGACAACCATTCACACTCACATTCACACCTATGGTCAATTTAGAGTCACCAGTTAACCTAACCTGCATGTCTTTGGACTGTGGGGGAAACCGGAGCACCCGGAGGAAACCCACGCGGACACGGGGAGAACATGCAAACTCCACACAGAAAGGCCCTCGCCGGCCCTGGGGCTCGAACCCAGGACCTTCTTGCTGTGAGGCGACAGCGCTAACCACTACACCACCGTGCCGCCCCTTTATCATCATATTTATTTATTTATTCATCACATACACACTTCAAGCACAGTGAAATTCATCCTCTGCATTTAACCCATCTGAAGCAGTGAACACACGCACACACTCAGAGCAGTGGACAGCCACACCAGAGCGCCCAGTGAGCAGTCAGGGGTCAGGTACCTTGCTCAAGGGCACCTCGGCCCAAGGCCACCCCACATCAACCTAACTGCATGTCTTTGGACTGGAGCACCTGGAGGAAACCCACGCAGACATGGGGAGAACATGCAAACTCCATACAGAAAGGCCCTCGCCGGCCGCTGGGTTAGAACCCGGAACCTTCTTGCTGTGAGGCGACTGTGCTAACCACTACACCACTGTGCCACCCACCCACCAGTCTTATGGTTCTTGCCTATTTTTGTGCAATATGTTCTCAAGTGCAATGTTTGTTTGTGGCCCTACTGTCACTGTCTATTGGTCTATGTCTGTGCATATAGTACAATATGCATGTCTCTCTAGCTGTCTAGTGTGTTTACTTGTTGTTGTCTTGTGTGCACTTACTGTAACATGTTTATTTGTTTATTGTACATACCAGCACATTGGAGTGTAGGGAAACATACTTTCTTTCAGCCATGCACTGCTTGTTGTATGGTCTGAATGACAATAAAGTTTGACTTTACTTTGATTCATGGCAGACAGATGGCTCTCATGCTCTTTGAATCTCCTGTCCATTTCAGGTTTCATCTGAATCTCCTTGTTCCTTCAAATGTGTGACAAAGTCACCAAAGCTCGCTTAAGCTGCTTCTGCTTGTTACGAGTGGTTTTGGTTTCATTATAGGCCTTTGTAATCTCATCCATGCACCACAATTATTTGTGAGCTATGCCTAGGGTGACCAGATTTCCCTAGTCTGAAACCGGGACACTTTTGCGTGCGACCATGCTCATGCACGCACACCTTTTTTTTTTTTACGTAAACGTGACACTCAGAGAGGTGCTCTTATCATTTTGTTGAAGCTCACATTTATCAACATCTCACATGAAATAAAACAAACAGGCATTTTGTTATCTAGCAGCATAGTGGTATACAGATCAGTTAAATTAAGGTCAGACAACAGATTTTGTAATGGCTGAGAATAGGCCAGGCTATGTCCATAGGCCAAATTTAAACTGATTTATTTCACCTGTTTGTGAGAACATCAAGAAGAATGCATATGCACATGTAGGCTATATCTCTAAAATTGTATGCACTATAGCATGAACTTAAAAAGTAGATATGTGACCTCAACATAGCCTAGGTCAGAATCAACCTTACTAACCATTCCCCACAACTGAATGAGTAAAGCAAGAAGATGTGTACAAAAGTGATCACTTTAATGGAAGGTGCAACAAGCTGTTCAACACAGCAATATGGCCAAACTGTCAGAATGGTATGTTAAACAGAAACAACAAGGAGACAAGTGATTTGAGAATATACACTCAAACAAAACAGCAGTAACAGAGGAGAGGGGCGACAGCCCGAGGAAAGCCCCCACAGGAGCGCACATCATTTGCAACATAGGCTACCCAACTCAGTACAAGAACAAAGCACAAGAACAAAGCTAAGGCGACTGTCAATCCATCCACCCTAAACAAAATGCATTAGCCTACGGATATTTACAAGAAGAGTGATCTGTTTTAATGTGATCCTGTATATCGGCGTTACCACCGTGGGCTACGGAGAAGGAACACTTACAGTGTGTGCAGTAGGCTTCGTGTGCATTGTTCTGCACCTCTCAGAGGAAGGGGTAGGTGCCCTGTAAGTCTTTGGAAAAGGTACATTTTCTTTTCGGCATAATTGCTGCGACATTACTGCTGCTAGACAAAGAACATTCGTGCCAGTTAATGTTTATTTTATTGTTGCATGGCAACACGTTCTGTTGTCAAGTCAAGTCAAGTCAAGTCAAGTTTATTTGTATAGCACTTTTAACAATAAACATTGTCGCAAAGCAGCTTTACAGAATTTGAACGACTTAAAACAGGAGCTAATTTATCCCTAATCTATCCCCAATGAGCAAGCCTGTGGCAACGGTGGCAAGGAAAAACTCCCTCAGACGACATGAGGAAGAAACCTTGAGAGGAACCAGACTCAAAAGGGAACCCATCCTCATTTGGGCAACAACAGACAGCATGACTATAATATTAACAGTTTTAACATGAGGACAGTTTTGTTGATGTTATAACTCTTCATTGATGGAAACTTGAGTGCAAAACTGTTCATGAAAACTACAGTCCTAAAGTTAGCAAGACAACTGTAGTCCTCAGCCATAAAAGCATTACTGTAAGAGTCCAGAGCATCCTCCAGGTATAACCCTCAACTGTCCTCATGGGGCCGTCCTTCACAGGAGCGGTGCAATAAAACTCCGACCACACACAGGGCACCAGGATGGATCAAGCAGGTCCGAGGGGTAGAAGAAGCCAGCATCTCAATCCCAGGACCAACATGTAACTCAGAGGGACAGATTGGGGGGGGGGGGAAGAGAGAGAGAAAGAAAACACATGTTGTTAGGTATGCCCTAAAAATGACAAGTATTAAATCTGTGGTAAGCTCGCAGAGATGAGAGTCTTTACATCAGGCATAACACACAACAATGGCATGTTAATATGGTAAAAAAATATATCATGACCTGCTCTGGCTGGATGCTTGATTGGGTGATGGGAGCACACTCCTCAGCAATGATGAGATGCAGATGGGACCCTTAGGGCTGGCCAAGACAATTCAGTGACATTTCACCGGGTCTGGGACATGCGACAGAAAGTCTGATGGCCGATTCCCTGCAGGCTACGATAGCCAGTCGAGGTCTCCACCCTCTCCACCAAAAGATTTCCTGTTGACTCCATGTAACTCAGAGGGACAGATTTGGGGTGGGGGAGGGGAGGGAAAGAAAACACAGGTTGTTAGGTATGCCCAATGTCACCTGAATAAGTAGGAGCAGTATACATATTGCACCGAGTACAAGCAGGGACTCCGGCAACTAACTATGACAGCATAACTAAAAGGAGAGAACCAGAAGGTAACACAGGCATAAAGGAGCCCCGGGACATAAAGCAGCCAGCCACTACATCATCAACAAACTTGAGTGAGCAAGCGAGTGGGGACTGACAGCATCCATACATCCCAGTTTACCAAAACACTCTATGTCTGAGGACCCTCTAGATCTACACCTTTACCTCATAAACACCATTAACGAAAGGCTTGACTAAACAGATATGTTTTCAGCCTAGACTTAAATGCTGAGACTGTGTCTGATTCCTGAACATTACTTGGAAGGCTGTTCCATAACTGTGGGGCTTTGTAAGAAAAGGCTCTGCCCCCTGATGTAGCTTTCACTATACGAGGTACCAGCAGATAGCCTGCACCTTTTGATCTAAGTAGGCGTGGCGGGTCATAGAGGAGCAGAAGTTCACTCAGGTACTATGGTGCGAGACCATTTAGTGCTTTAAAGGTAAATAGTAGTATTTTATAATCAATACGAAATTTGATTGGGAGCCAGTGCAATGTGGATAAGACAGGCGTGATGTGGTCATATTTTCTAGTTCTAGTAAGGACTCTTGCTGCTGCATTTTGAACTAACTGGAGCTTATTTATGCACTTATTGGAACATCCAGACAGTAAGGCATTCCAGTAATCCAACCTGGAGGTAACGAAAGCATGGACTAGTTTTTCTATGTCACGCAATGACATTAAATTTCTTATCTTTGCAATATTTCTGAGATGAAAGAAAGCTATCTGGGTGATGTTATCAATGTGAGTTTCGAATGAAAGACTGGGGTCAATAATCACTCCGAGGTCTTTTACTGCTGCACGTGAAGAAACAGAAAGGCCATCCAGAGTCACTGTGTAATCAGAAAACTTACTTCTAGCTGTATGTGGTCCTAATACAAGTACTTCAGTCTTGTCAGAGTGAAGCAGAAGGAAATTAATAAGCATCCAGTGTCTAATGTCCTTAACACATTCCTCAATTCTATTAAGCTGGTGTCTCTCATCAGGTTTTGCAGAGACATACAACTGTGTGTCATCAGCATAACAGTGGAAACTAATACAATGTTTATGAATAATATCACCCAGAGGTAACATATATAGAGAAAAAAGCAGTGGACCCAAGACAGAACCTTGTGGAACACCAAACTTTACCTCAGTACATCTAGAAATATCACCATTTATACCAACATACTGATAACGATCAGTTAGATAAGACCTGAGCCAGGAGAGGGCCATTCCCTTAACTCCCACAACATTTTCTAGTCTATCCAGAAGAATGGAATGATCAATGGTATCAAATGCTGCACTAAGGTCAAGCAACACAAGTAGCGAGACACAGCCCTGATCAGACGCCAACAGTAGGTAGTTTACTACTTTAACCAGTGCTGTCTCTGTGCTATGATGAGGTCTAAATCCTGACTGATACATTTCATGGATGTTATTCCTATGTAAATATGAGCATAACTGCTGTGCCACAGGTTTTTCAAGGATCTTGGAGATAAAGGGGAGGTTTGATATTGGCCGATAATTGGACAGCTGACAGGGATCAAGGTCAGGTTTTTTAATCAGGGGTTTGATAACTGCTAGTTTAAAGGATTTGGGTACATAGCCAATCGTAAGAGAAGAATTTATTATTTTTAGAAGCGGTTCAATTACTCCAGGCATTATCTGTTTGAATAGATGTGTAGGAAAGGGATCTAGTACGCAAGTTGATGCTTTTGATGTAGAGATTAATGAAAGTAATTCAGTTTCTTTAAGGGGAGTAAAACATTCTAACTGATGATCTGATACAGTTATATAGTTAACTACAAGGTCACTTTCATTGTCTGACCTTAAATTAGTAGTTTGAATTTTTTGTCGGATATTCTCAATTTTGTCATTAAAAAAATTCATGAAGTCGTTGCTACTACATACTGCAGGTGTGCATGTGTCGATAGTGGACTTATTCCTGGTTAATTTTGCTGCAGTATTAAATAGGAATCTAGGATTATTTTTGTTATCTTCTATTAGGGAGGAGAAATATGTTGATCTCGCAGCACTAAGAGCTTTTCTATACTTCAGGAAGCTCTCCTTCCAAGCTAATTTGAACACTACCAATTTTGTTTGATGCCATTTACGTTCCAATTTTCAAGTGGTCTGTTTTAATGTGCGAGTGTCATCATTATACCAGGGTGCTAATTTTTTGTCTCTGACCATTTTCCTTTTTAGAGGAGCTACATTATCTAAAGTATGGCGGAATGTTGACTCTAAGCATTCAGTTGCCTGATCAAGTTCTGCAGGGGCTGACAGTGACCCAATCAAAGTTGACAACTCTGGGAGATCATTTATAAAGCTCTGTGCAGTAGTTGACGTGAAAGTACGTTTAATACAGTAGCGTGGTGAGGTGCATATATTATTACTCAGACATAGTTTGAATGAGATGAGACAATGATCTGAGATAACTTCAGACTGTGGAAGTATGACTATATTGTCTACGTTTAATCTGAATGTTAGTATTAGATCAAGGGTGTGACCACCATTATGGGTCGGTCCTATGACATTCTGCTTAATCCCGACTGAATCTAAGATGGACACAAACGCTGTTTTTAAAGGGTCTTCTGGGTTATCGAAGTGAATATTAAAATCTCCGACAACTAAAGCTTTGTCTAAGGAAATGACCAGATCTGAGATAAAATCTGCAAATTCAGAAAGAAACTCAGAATATGGCCCCGGGGGCCTGTAAATAATAAGCAATGGAATTAACTGGGTAGACTTATTTTTCGAGGCTACATACATTATATGAGTATGAAGAACTTCAAATGTATTAAATTTATAACCAGGTTTTTGTGTTACACCTAGATAATCATTATAAATAACCGCGACGCCTCCTCCTCTGCCTGTTAGACGAGGCTGGTGTATATAACTGTATCCAGGAGGACTCGCTTCATTTAATGCTATATATTCATTTGGCTTAATCCATGTTTCAGTTAAACATAAGTACATTAAACTCCTGATCAGTAATGAGTTCATTAACCATTAGCGCTTTAGATGTAAGAGATCTAATATTTAATAGCCCCACCTTTAGATCAAAGGTGCTGGCAGCAGCTGTACAGTCAGTATGATCTAATTTTATATTGATTAGGTTACTGGAACAAACTCTCTGGAAATTTCTACCTTTTTGTTGAGCTCGGGGAACAGACACAGTCTCGATGTAGTGGACCCTGAGTGACGACTCTGTGCAGCTAGCAGACAGTCGGTTTAGCCTTTTCGTCTGCTCCCTGGCCTTGGCTCTGGATTGTCAGAAATTAACTAGGCCTGTTCTGAGACTATGACCTATGCTGCAGGAAATGAGAGCAGCACCGTCCCGAGTGGGATGGATACCGTCCCGTCCTAACAGGCCAGCAGTGCCCTCAAAATTAGCCCAATTATCTATAAAGCCCACACTGTTTTCAGAGCACCACCTGGACAGCCAGCAGTTCAGCGACCATAACCTGCTGTAAGCTACATCGCCACGCCGCATTGGGATGGGGCCAGAGCATACTACAGCATCGGACATCGCCTTCACTAATTTAAACACCTCTACAAAGTTACTCTTAGTAACCTCAGACTGACGAAGGTGTATATCATTAGCTCCTGCATGGATAACTATCTTTGAGAACCTGTGCTTGCCTAGGACCCTAAGATTCCCTGCTATGTCCGGCACCCTGGCTCCCGGTATACACCTGACTAAAGCTGCTGGTGCCCCTAAAGGCTGAGCTAATTTCACATGCCGTATGATAGAGTCCCCTATAACCAGAGCTCTTTCAGGTTTCTCAGTGGGTGCATCACTAAGGAGAGCAAACCTGTTCGGCACGTGACGCGGAGAGGAGTGGTGCTCCCGTGGGCGAGCCTCAGCGGTAGCTTTGGCTTTACGCTTATGCCGCCGAGCTGTCACCCATTCGCCCCGCTGTAAGGGCTCTAATGCCGGAGGTGGGGGATTACTAACTCCACCTAGGGCATCCAGACTTTCCCCTACAGAAGCTACACTGTTCTCACGCTCACTAACCTGCTCTAAAGCCTGGACACGCGCTTCTAGCACTGTAATCTTCTCCGTCAGAGAGCTAACTAATCTGCACTTATCACAAATAAAGCTAATAAAGCTATCGCTAGCGACGGAGGAAGAATGACTAAACATCCTGCACTCAGCACACTGAACAGGCAGGTGTGCCATGATGAAAAGATTCACGTACCTTAAATGAAGATCTGTTGATATTAAAGCAGATCCGATGTGGATGGCCTCCACTTGTGGTCTTTACACAGGAAGAGAGAAAAAGGAAGCTTCCAGTCTCGGCGTTCTTCCGAAAAAAGAAAGAGAAAAACCGGAAAAAAGTTGTCTGGAATAATGTGGCTAAATAAACACCCATGCCACAGGGCCAGGGGGCAGTAACCAGGAAAGTTTGCGATTCCTGTCAATTCATCAAAATAGTAAATGCAGACATTTCTCCGCTGATGATTCCCACGCTGCTCAGTCGCAAACATCGTGAGTGACGAAAACTGGGACATATCTGTGTCCTGACAGGCTTTTGTCGGGACTCGGGACACACAACCCCAAATCGGGACTGTCCCGGTAAAACCGGGATGTCTGGTCACCCTAGCTATGCCACACTTTTGAGCTACCTTCTCTTCCACTGTGCTCAGCCCTATGGTTTTGTCAATGATGTTATGAAGTTCATTTGCCACATCAGCCTTGCTGAATGTGCCATTAGATTCAACATTAACTTTTCCTTCTGCCTTGTCCCTTTTTAATCACTGGACACTTTAGACGTCTTCACTCACATATAGGGAACGAAGAACAGAGCAGGACATAAACAAACAAAACACGTGTCGACACACTTCCAATTTCAGTGGATTCTGCAGGAATCCCCATTATGTGCTTCAGAGCGCTACACACACCTAGCTTTCTTCAGAGTAGTACTCAACTGGCTCATGTGCATCCATCCATCCATTATCTGTATCTGCTTATCCTGTGCAGGATCACAGGCAAGCTGGATCCTATCCCAGCTGACTATGGGCGAGAGGCGGGGTACACCCTGGACAAGTCGCCAGATCATCGCAGGACTAACACATAGAGACAAACAACCATTCACACTCACATTCATTCACATGCTTGTTTTTTCGTTTCTGGTTTCCGGTTGAGAGTATGTTGTGCACATTCTGGCTGCCACTTCTCACTGGAGCTTTTTTTATTTTATTTTCTCTCCTTTTTTATTTTAATTTTTTTTCTTTTTTCTGTGTTTGATGTTTGTTTGAGTGTTTTTGTCCGCCGGTTGTGGTGTAGCTCCAGACCCAGTTTTGGGCGTCGGTTCCCTCCAGGCCTTGGTTCGCTGTGGGTGATGTCTGTGCTCCCAGCTATGGACTGCAGTGAGCTTGTTGCTCATTTTAACATCATGGTTGTCCAGCGCTCTGTGCTTTAATGTTTGGCGTGATGTTCCGAGCGATGTTGCCTGGTGGCGTCGCAGCAGCTGTGCAGGTGGCTTGGGACATACCAGCGCTCTGCGTGGCGGCGCTTCTGTGCTCACTTTGTGGATCCATGGCATGGTGTTCGAGCGATGTTGCTGGCGGCGTCATGGCGGCTGTGCTAGAGATGTG
Source organism: Neoarius graeffei (assembly GCF_027579695.1). Taxonomy (NCBI): domain Eukaryota; kingdom Metazoa; phylum Chordata; class Actinopteri; order Siluriformes; family Ariidae; genus Neoarius; species Neoarius graeffei. Next base: position 29,866,409 of record NC_083574.1, read on the forward strand.
GGACTTGTTTTTGTGCGCCTTTTGGTGGGACTGTGGCTGCTACACCACTGGAATGATATCCTGACCTCTATTTGGTGGACTTTTTTCTTTTCTTTTTTCTGCCTATTATTGTAAAGCGACCTTGGGTTTTGAGAAAGGCACGATATAAATTGAACATATTATTATTCACACCTATGGTCAATTTAGAGCCACCAATTAGCCTAACCTGCATGTCTTTGGACTGTGGGGGAAAATGGAACACCCAGATGAAACCCACACAAACATGCAAAGAACATGCAAACTCCACACAGAAAGGCCCTTGTCATCCACTGGGCTTGAACCCAGGACCTTCTTGCTGTGAGGCGACAGTGTTAACCACTACACCACCCGGCTCATGTGTACATATAATCCAATATACACTTTGGCAGTGTCACTTGCAAACTCAACACTTCAGCAAACAAACATCCACATTCAACACTGCCGATCCGATCTTTAATCGGAATCCAGATCCACACAGAATCTTCACCAGGAAGTGTTCCACTTAAGCTGAAGATTTTTTCCCCTTTGCATGCAGTAGTTACCCACAAAAACTTGCTTGCAAACTTTATTCAGCCTTCACTTTACTCCACACTTTGCAGGTTATTTTGATATGGCCTGAGGCATTAACTGTTCCACAGCAGAAAATAAGGAAATGATGGCTTACCTCCATGATGCACACTTTGTTATTTCCAATTGAAAAACATTCACTGGATCTCAGCCAAATTTATTTGTGATGTCAGTTTTTAGGTTGTGAAGTAAATGTTATGTTTCTCCTTCAATAAAGAATTACAAGCAGGCACCAAGACTTAAGGAGAGAGATGATTTTATTAAAGAAGCTTCATGTATGTACACCAGTGCTGTCTGAGACTTTTTCTTTGCCCCAGATGGGCTCTCTCTGCTTGCCCAAAAAACAACACTTTCACTTGCTCTCTGATTTCTCACAACATAAAGGTTTTTCTCAAAACATTTAATCCATAACACAGATAAGGATGTTACTGTGGACACACACACACACACACACACACACTTTTTCTTCATCAGGCAGAGGATTACACATATTCTGAAATAATAAGAATTTTAAGAAGCCCTTAACCATTCTTCAACTATAACCAGCAGAGATTCATTAATTACACAGACTCTGCTCTTCGTGCATTGGGAGAGCAATTAGATGCTACTAGCAGGATGAATGGCAAAGTAGACAAGCTCTAGGTTGGTTGTTAGCCAAAAAAGGAGTTTGTGTCATGTTTGGAGATCAATGTTGCAAATTTATACCTAATAATACAGCTCCAGGAGGTTCATTCACAGAAGCCATGACTAAGTTGCATAATTTAAGAAGTGACAGAAGTGACAGAGAATGCCGACATGTCTGGGACTGGTTGAACGTGACTTTGGGGAAATGGGGAACTGCATTAGCCAAAATAGGGATAGTAGTTCTGACCACTTTAACTGTACTGGGTTTGGTAGTGTGTTGTGTAATATCTGTTTATAAGTCTCTAGTGACAAAGACTATAACTAAGACTGTGACTGGACAAATGGCTGTTTTGCCCATATTGGAGGCAGATAGGTTACTGAGGGATGAAGTGTTTGGGGATTTGGATGATAGTGACTCTGATGATATATATTTTGATTGTTCTGAATCATAGGGAGAAGGAGAGCCTCCGTTAGAAGGTGATGATAGTATAACACTGTATTTATGAAATCTTCTTATCTTGACATGTAGTAATGTTGAAGTAATGTCTGAATGTATTTTTGTATTGCATCAAGTCAATTGCTACTTCTTGTGTTTTTAGCATTTCTAGAATTTTAGATTAGAATTGTAAAGGTCAGCTGAGGGTGCTGCTGAACCCAGATGTTGAGTGCATTATCTCATCTCATCTCATTATCTGTAGCCGCTTTATCCTGTTCTACAGGGTCGCAGGCAAGCTGGAGCCTATCCCAGCTGACTACGGGCGAAAGGCGGGGTACACCCTGGACAAGTCGCCAGGTCATCACAGGGCTGACACATAGACACAGACAACCATTCACACTCCCATTCACACCTACGGTCAATTTAGAATCACCAGTTAACCTAACCTGCATGTCTTTGGACTGTGGGGGAAACCGGAGCACCCGGAGGAAACCCACGTGGACACGGGGAGAACATGCAAACTCCACACAGAAAGGCCCTCGCTGGCCACGGGACTCGAACCCAGACCTTCTTGCTGTGAGGCGACAGTGCTAACCACTACACCACCGTGCCGCCGAGTGCATTATCATGTATAATATTACAGGCACTGTGGGAATTTTGGCCTCTCATTGATCTAAATGAAAAAGGAGGTTTTTGCCCATACCTGGCAGATGAGTGTCCCTTTCTGACCTCAAGATGGGTATTTGGTGTATATTAATGCATGATATTATTTTTGGTGATCTTGTGTGAGATTTTAATATTCACTTTGATAACCCAGAAGACCCTTTGAAAACAGCATTTGTGTCCATTTTAGATTTAGTAGGGATTAATCAGAATGTCATAGGACTGGCCCATAATGGTGATCACACCCTTGATCTAATACTAACATTCGGGTTAAATGTAGAAAATATAGTCATACTTCCACAGTCTGAAGTTATCTCAGATCATTATCTCATCTCATTCAAAATATGTCTGAGTAATAATATATGCACCTCACCATGCTACTGTATTAAATGTACATTCACGTCAACTACTGCACAGAGCTTTATAAATAATCTCCCAGAGTTATCAACTTTGATTGGGTCACTGTCAGCCACTGCAGAAATTGATCAGGCAACTGAATGCTTAGAGTCAACATTCCACCATACTTTAGACAATGTAGCTCCTCTTACAGTGGGGAAAAAAAGTATGTAGTCAGTCACCAATTGTGCAAGTTCTCCCACTTAAAAAGATGAGAGAGGCCTGTAATTTTCATCATAGGTATACCTCAACTATGAGAGACAAAATGAGAAAAAAAAATTCAGAAAATCACATTGTCTGATTTTTAAAGAATTTATTTGCAAATTATGGTGGAAAATAAGTATTTGGTCAATAACAAAACTTCATCTCAATACTTTGTTATATACCCTTTGTTGGCAATGACAGAGGTCAAACGTTTTCTGTAAGTCTTCACAAGGTTTGGCCCATTCCTCCATGCAGATCTCCTCTAGAGCAATGATGTTTTGGGGCTGTCGCTGGCTGGGCAACACGGACTTTCAACTCCCTCCAAAGATTTTCTATGGGGTTGAGATCTGGAGACTGGCTAGGCCACTCCAGGACCTTGAAATGCTTCTTACGAAGCCACTCCTTCATTGCCCGGGTGGTGTGTTTGGGATCATTGTCATGCTGAAAGACCCAGCCATATTTCATCTTCAATGCCCTTGCTGATGGAAGGAGGTTTTCACTCAAAATCTCATGAAACATGGCCCCATTCATTCTTTCCTTTACATGGATCAGTCATCCTGGTCCCTTTGCAGAAAAACAGCCCCAAAGCATGATGTTTCCACCCCCATGCTTCACAGTAGGTATGGTGTTCTTTGGATGCAACTCAGCATTCTTTCTCCTCCAAACACAACAAGTTGAGTTTTTACCAAAAAGTTCTATTTTGGTTTCATCTGACCATATGACATTCTCCCAGTCCTCTTCTGGATCATCCAAATGCTCTCTAGCAAACTTCAGATGGGCCTGGACATGTACTGGCTTAAGCAGGGGGACACGTCTGGCACTGCAGGATTTGAGTCTCTGGTGGCGTAGTGTGTTACTGATGGTAGCCTTTGTTACTTTGGTCCCAGCTCTCTGCAGGTCATTCACTAGGTCCCCCCATGTGGTTCTGGGATTTTTACTCACCATTCTTGTGATTATTTTGACCCCACAGGGTGAGATCTTGCATGGAGCCCCAGATCGAGGGAGATTATCAGTGGTCTTGTATGTCTTCCATTTTCTAATAATTGCTCCCACAGTTGATTTCTTCACACCAAGCTGCTTACCTATTGGAGATTCAGTCTTCCCAGCCTGGTGCAGGTCTACAATTTTGTTTCTGGTGTCCTTTGACAGCTCTTTGGTCTTGGCCATAGTGGAGTTTGGAGTGTGACTGTTTGAGGTTGTGGACAGGTGTCTTTTATACTGATAATGAGTTCAAACAGGTGCCATTAATACAGGTAACAAGTGGAGGACAGAGGAGCCTCTTAAAGAAGAAGTTACAGGTCTGTGAGAGCCAGAAATCTTGCTTGTTTGTTGGTGACCAAATACTTACAGGCATGTGAGAAAATTAGGACACCCCATTAAATAATCAGCTTTTTATTTAGAAATGGTACACATACCAATATCCAGGCATGTTTTTATGTATTTTTCAAAAAGAAAGTGATTTGATTGCAATTTAACAACAAAAATGAACATTGTTTGACAAATCCAAAAAAAGAAAAAAAATAAAGTATGTATTTCAATGGAGGAAAAAGTTAGGACACCCTACCCCCTAGTAGCTAGTGTTGCCCCCTTTGGCTGATATAACTTCAACGAGACGCATTTTGTAGCCTTTTACCAGTCTCTGACATCGATCAGGAGAAAGTTTGGCCCACTCCTCAATGCAGAATTCTTTTAGCTGTGAGATGTTTGAGGGGTGTCTTGCATGTACAGCCCGTTTCAAGTCACCCCACAGCATTTCGATGGGATTAAGATCAGGGCTTTGACTTGGCCATTCCAGGACTCTCCACTTCTTCTTTTTTAGCCAGTCCTTGGTGGATTTGCTGGTATGCTTTGGGTCATTGTCTTGTTGCAGTATCCAGTTACGCTTCAGCTTTAATTTTTTGACAGATGGTTTCACATTTTCTTCAAGCACCCTCTGATACACAGTAGAATTCATGGTGGATTCTATGATGGTGAGTTGGCCAGGTCCTGCTGCAGCAAAGCATCCCCAAACCATGACACTGCCCCCTCCATGCTTTACAGTTGGTATGAGGTTCTTTTCTTGGAAGGCTGTATTTGGTTTACGCCAAACATGTCTTCTGTTCTGGTGTCCAAATAATTCAATTTTAGACTCATCTGTCCAAAGAACCTTATTCCAGAAGTCGTGGTCTTTGTCTATGTTCTCTCTGGCAAACTTCAGTCTGGCCTTGATGTTTTTTTTAGAGAGCAAAGGTTTCTTCCTTGCACACCTCCCATGCAAGTCACACTTGTGCAGTCTCTTTCTGATGGTAGAGTCGTGCACTTTCACATTGACAGTTGCCAGAACCTGCTGTAATTCCCTTGATGACACTTTAGGATTTTTCAGGACCTCTTTGACCATCTTGCGTTCTGCTCTTGGGGTAAACTTGCTCGGACGGCCAGATCTTGGCATGGTGGCAGTTGTTTTAAATGTCCTCCACTTGTAAATAATTTTGCGAATGGTGGAATGGCTAATGTTAAATGCTTTTGAAATCTTTTTGAATCCTTTACCAGAGTCGTAAGCGGCCACAATCTTCTTTCTGAGGGCATCAGGAAGCTCTTTAGACCTCACCATGGCGCTCACCTCAACATCCCAACTGTCAGGGCCACACCAAACTAAATTTGAGGTTTAAATAGGGCAAGGCTCCATTCAAATGCTGGGTAACGATGTACTAATCATGTGCACCTGACGTGATGCACCTGTTTGGGATTTTCAACATTTTAAGAGGGATAATATAGGGGGGTGTCCTAATTTATTCCTCACCAGAAATTGCATTATTTTTTAATTAAATTTTACAGAAAGTTTTAAAAAGGCTTTTCTTATTTTTTTATTGTTTAGTTATATTACTTGGATCCCTCATTTTAATTAAAATTTACATTAAATACCCATATGTCCAAATATATTTTAAAATACACAGGATTTCATGAGGTGTCCTAATTTTTTCACATGCCTGTATTTTACCAAGGAATTTACCAATTAATTCATTAAAAATCCTACAATGTGATTTCCTGAATTCTTTCCCCCCATTCTGTCTCTCATAGTTGAAGTGTACCTATAATGAAAATTACAGGCCTCTCTCATCTTTTTAAGTGGCAGAACTTGCACAGTTGGTGGCTGACTAAATACTTTTTTGCCCCACTGTAAATGGAAAATGGTCAGAGACAAAAAATTAGCACCCTGGTATAATGATGACACTCGCACTTTAAACCAGACCACTCGAAAATTGGAATGTAAATGGTAACAAAATTGGTAGTGTTCAAATTAGCATGGAAGGAGAGCTTCCTGAAGTACAGAAAAGCTCTTGGTGCTGCTAGATCAACATATCTCCCCTCCCTAATAGAAGGTAACAAAAATAATCCTAGATTCTTATTTAATACTGTGGCAAAATTAACCAGGAATAAGTCCACTATAGACACATGCACACCTGTAGTATGTAGTAGCAACAACTTCATGAATTTTTTTAATGACAAAATTGAGAATATCTGACAAAAAATTCAAACTACTAATTTAAGGTCAGACAATGTAAGTAACCCTGTAATTAACAATATAACTGTATCAGATCAGCAATTAGAATGTTTTACTCCCCTTAGAGAAACTGAATTACTTTCATTAATCTCAGCATCAAAAGCCTCAGCTTGTGTACTAGATCCCTTACCTACATGTCTATTCAAACTGAAGTAATTGAACTGCTTCTAAAAATAATAAATTCTTCTCTTACGATTGGCTATGTATCCAAATCCTTTAAACTAGCAGTTATCAAATCTCTGATTAAAAACCTGAACTTGATCCCTGTCAGCTGTCCCATTATCGGCCAATATAAAACCTCCCCTTTATCTCCAAGATCCTTGAAAAAACTGTGGCACAACAGTTATGCTCATATTTACATAGGAATAACATCCATGAAATGTATCAGTCAGGATTTAGACCTCATCATAGCACAGAGACAGCTCTGGTTAAAGTAGTAAATGACCTACTGTTGGCGTCTGATTAGGGCTGTGTCTCACTGCTTGTGTTGCTTGACCTTAGTGCAGCATTTGATACCATTGATCATTCCATTCTTCTGGATAGACTACAACCCCAATTCCAAAAAAGTTGGGACAAAGTACAAATTGTAAATAAAAACAGAATGCAATGATGTGGAAGTTTCAAAATTCCATCTTTTATTCAGAATAGAACATAGATGACATATCAAATGTTTAAACTGAGAAAATGTATCATTTAAAGAGAAAAATTAGGTGATTTTAAATTTCATGACAACAACACATCTCAAAAAAGTTGGGACAAGGCCATGTTTACCACTGTGAGACATCCCCTTTTCTGTTTACAACAGTCTATAAACGTCTGGGGACTGAGGAGACAAGTTGCTCAAGTTTAGGGATAGGAATGTTAACCCATTCTTGTCTAATGTAGGATTCTAGTTGCTCAACTGTCTTAGGTCTTTTTTGTCGTATCTTCCATTTTATGATGCGCCAAATGTTTTCTATGGGTGAAAGATCTGGACTGCAGGCTGGCAGCATATGTTGAGCATATGTTGCTCTAGAACGTGGATATACCTTTCAGCATTAATGATGTCTTTCCAGATGTGTAAGCTGCCCATGCCACACGCACTAATGCAACCCCATACCATCAGAGATGCAGGCTTCTGAACTGAGTGCTGATAACAACTTGGGTCATCCTTCTCCTCTTTAGTCCGAATGACACGGCGTCCCTGATTTCCATAAAGAACTTCAAATTTTGATTTGTCTGACCACAGAAGAGTTTTCCACTTTGCCACAGTCCATTTTAAATGAGCCTTGGCCCAGAGAAGACGTCTGTGCTTCTGGATCATGTTTAGATACGGCTTCTTTTTTGAACTATAGAGTTTTAGCTGGCAACGGCGGATAGCATGGTGAATTGTGTTCACAGATAATGTTCTCTGGAAATATTCCTGAGCCCATTTTGTGATTTCCAATACAGAAGCATGCCTGTATGTGATGCAGTGCCATCTGAGGGCCCAAAGATCACGGGCACCCAGTATGGTTTTCCGGCCTTGATCCTTACGCACAGAGATTCTTCCAGATTCTCTGAATCTTTTGATGATATTATGCACTGTAGATGATGATATGTTCAAACTCTTTGCAATTTTACACTGTCGAACTCCTTTCTGATATTGCTCCACTATTTGTCGGCGCAGAATTAGGGGGATTGGTGATCCTCTTCCCATCTTTACTTCTGAGAGCCACTGCCACTCCAAGTTGCTCTTTTTATACTCAGTCATGTTAATGACCTATTGCCAATTGACCTAATGAGTTGCAATTTGGCCCTCCAGCTGTTCCTTTTTTGTACCTTTAACTTTTCCAGCGGGCGGCACGGTGGTGTAGTGGTTAGCACTGTCGCCTCACAGCAAGAAGGTCCTGGGTTCGAGCCCCGGGGCCGGCGAGGGCCTTTCTGTGTGGAGTTTGCATGTTCTCCCCGTGTCCGCGTGGGTTTCCTCCAGGTGCTCCGGTTTCCCCCACAGTCCAAAGACATGCAGGTTAGGTTAACTGGTGACTCGAAATTGACCGTGAGTGTGAATGGTTGTCTGTGTCTATGTGTCAGCCCTGTGATGACCTGGCGACTTGTCCAGGGTGTACCCCGCCTTTTGCCCGTAGTCAGCTGGGATAGGCTCCAGCTTGCCTGTGACCCTGTAGAAGGATAAAGCGGCTAGAGATAATGAATGAATGAACTTTTCCAGCCTCTTATTGCCCCTGTCCCAACTTTTTTGAGATGTGTTGCTGTCATGAAATTTCAAATGAGCCAATATTTGGCATGAAATTTCAAAATGTCTCACTTTTGACATTTGATATGTCTATGTTCTATTGTGAATACAATATCAGTTTTTGAGATTTGTAAATTATTGCATTCCATTTTTATTTACAATTTGTACTTTGTCCCAACTTTTTTGGAATCAGGGTTGTAGAAAATGTGGGAGTTAAGGGAACGGCCCTCTCCTGGCTCAGGTCTTATTTAACTGATCGCTAACAGTATGTTGACATAAATGGTGATTTTTCTAGACATACTGAGGTAAAGTTTGGTGTTCCACAAGGTTCTGTCTTGGGTCCACTGCTTTTTTCTTTATATATGTTACCTCTGGGTGATATTATTCGTAAACATTTGCGGCAGTGGGGGCGTGGCCAAGCGTCGGTCTGTGAATGGAGGGCGGAGTCAGGGAAGGTAAGTGGTGGAATCGTTGCACCTGATGGGAATTAACCTGTGTTTGTGTGTCTTCCCCAGTGACCGCGCCCTTTAAAATGAGAGAGAGAGCAGAGAAAGGGAGCTCTCTCCCCAACCAGAAGACTTGTGTGCGAGTAGGACACTTCTTTGCTTTCCTCCTGCTTGATCTTTATTTTATTTTACTTTTTCACTTAATTTCCACTATTTCTTCATTTTATTTTTCACCTTTACAAGATAAGTTAGCTTTAAAAACAAAATGCCAGGGGGCAAAAAATCCAGGAGATCCTGCAGAAAATGCACAGAACTAGAACAGAGGATTTCTATCCTGCAATCAAAGATTGATGCCCTGCCAAAGACGGACAAACTAAGAGCAATATCTCACGGAAGGAGTACATAAACAGTGGCTGAGAATGCAGAGATTGCACCCCGACAGGCCGATGGCATTGCAGATCAAGTGGATGAATAGATCGATCTAACAGAGCAAAATGTGAGTACAGAAAACTGGCACATGATGGGTGGCAGGCCCAAAAATAAAAACAGAAGAATAATTACCTCAACACCAGTTCATTCTGATACTATGCAACCCATGCTCCACAGCCTTGCTATTAGAAATAGAGCCAGGTCTACAAACTACAATAGGATTTACAGTCCTATGGAAAATCCACAGCCCATAAGGCTTCAGAACAAATTTGAATGCCTCAGGGATGTGGAAGCAGAATTTTCAGGTGGACAAGCACATCATAGAAAGAGATCGCACCACAACTGAAGAGCTGTGGGAAGAGGCAAAAAGTAGCTTGTAACACTACCTGATCCCACAACCCTTGGTCTTGGTGATTCCACTGTAAGACATTTAAAAGGACATGGGATGATTATTTGCTGCCTTCCAAATGCATCCATCTCTGACACCAAAGACAGCATTTTGAAACTCATGTCCGAGCATAAAACTATCAAATGTATTGTTGTGGATGTGGGAGCAAATGATGTTTTCAGAGAACAGCTGTTTGTCCAAGATGATTTCAGAAAACTTTTTTCTGACTTCTATAAGACTAGAACACAATCTTTTATCAGTGGCCCACTCCCTGCAAGGGGAAGTTTTGCATTTACTAGACTCTTTAGTCTTAACACCTGGCTTGGAAAAACTTGTTTTTTATTTGGTATGAACTTCATAGACAATTTTAACCTTTTCTGGAATCGCAGAGAATTCTTCAAGCCAAATAGTACTGAACTCAGCCGGATTGGGACCAAAGTTTTGGCTGATCACTACAGCCTCTCTCTCCAGCATACATTCTTTTCTCAGCCAACACTGAGCAGAACTGCTGATAAGTGCTCACAGACTGACCCAGTTACAGATATCAACAATACCTCTGCAAAGCCAAAAGAACTACCCATGCAAGCACAGCAGAAATGCTTCAACAAGGACACATAGCCATCTGGGGCAGACTGCCAAGAACCATCTGGGGCAGACTGCCAAGGACATCAACAATCACATGGAGAATGTGAGCATGTTGTTAACAATGGGCAGCCACAGATATCTGCATCGCCCATCCAGATTGAGGACCTGACCAAAGACAATCATGCCAAGGCTTCATCATCCACATCTCGACCCCATGCAAGTATCACAGAGACTGTCAGGGAGACAGTCACCACAGAGACAGTCATGGAGACACTCACAAAGACCTCACCAAAGTCCCAATCTCAGTCTCGCTCTTCTGACTTTGTTGTACCATCTCCATCTCCCCCCTGCATGGATTTCCCTAAAAGTATGCAGAGATTGCTGCCAATGGCTGCACTCTCTTTTTCCAGCCCAAATCATTTGCGACAAGCAGTGTACCAAGTTCATCGAAAACCAACCAACAGACTGAACTGTGTTTGCCCAGGACTTTCAGCTGGCTACCAATCTTTTTCACCATCTAAAAAATACATGACATCTCCATTCCTTCCCCCTCCCAACCTCATGGAATATACAAAGAGTCTTGTATGATGTGCTGTGGGTCCCTGCATTGGGTGTAGTTTTGAAAACAAGCTGGGACCCAGTATGCCTATGCCATTCTCTATTCCTGTGTTGATAAGAAATAGAAAACATAGAGCATATTTAACCCAGGGGGTAAACCAGTCTAGTCTCCTTCCTGTTTCAAAACAACATCAGAGTGCCCAAGTGGATATTACTTCTAGACTTTCTGTAAAGCTAGCTCTTCTGAACGTTAGATCACTTTCAAACAAGTAATTTTTAATTAATGATCTTATTTGCAAACACAATCTTGATTTTTTGCTTCTAACTGAAACATGGCTGGATCAAGCAAAGAGTGCTACCACCCTTATTAAAGCAGCTCCCCCAAATTTTAATTTCATGAGTGCTACCCGACATGGGAAAGGTGGAGGGATCGCAAATATATTCAAAGCCTCTTTTCAATGTAAACAGTCCTCACTTGGTGATTTTACATCCTTTGAACACTTATGTGCACTTGTTACATGCTCTCCTAACATATTGTTATTAACTATTTACAGGCCTCCGAGACATTCACCCAAAGTTTTTCTGGAAGAGTTTGGTGAACTGTTGTCAATCATTTGCTTAGAGTTTGACTGTCTTATTATAGCTGGGGATTTTAACTTGCATGTAGATAATCCTGAAAACACTTATGCCAGAGAACTACTTGTACTTATTGACAACTTCAACCTAGTACAATATGTACAGGGGCTGACCCACTCTCGTGGTCATACCCTTGACCTCGTTATCACAAAGGGTCTTACTGTTTCTACTACTGTTGTTGACCTGGCCTTATCTGATCATTTCTGTGTTTTTTCTGATGTTTCTATGTCCCCTCACATTCAGAACAGCTCAACAACTATGGGTAGGAGAGTAATAAACGACAACACGTGTTCTCTTTGAGCAAGCTCTCTCACGGATCTCAACTAAAATGTTAGACTCTGTAGATGGCTTACTGGAAATTTTTAATTTAAATATGACCCAAATTATGGATGATATTGCTCCATTCAAAATCAAAAGAGTCAATGACAAGCAAAAAGCACCATGGAAGCAATACCCACACAGCAAAATCCGCATACCCAAATTAACACTGTCAGATTTAATTTCAACACTTTTAAAGTGTCTATATGGGTCGACCCCATGAGTGTTAATTTCACTCTTTTTGCAGTGTTGGTACCTTAACGCTAATTTGGTATCATTTTTCACTCTTTTTGGAGTTAAAAGTTAACGCTTATTAACAACATCCAGTGTTAGTTTTTCTCAACACTGATATGTAGTGTTAGACATTAAAGTGCTGATGACACGTTTTTGACATCTTTGGCAATGTTTTATAACATAAAAAGTAATTCCTGATGATCCATATATTAATTCACGAAGGCGCCTATTTTACAAGTTATGATGATAAACGCGGCTATTTGGGCAAATTTGACGGGGCTGCAGCACCCAGGAGACGAAGGAGGAGGAGGAGCTATATGACGTCAGCGAAAGAACCTTCCTCCTCACTTACCAGTTTGTTGTTGATGCGACAGGTGTTCAGTTTATCATTATTAGTATTTTTATTAGACATTATTATACATTATTATATATATAGTTATTATGCCTTCGCGTTGTGTTGCCGGCTTTTGCTCCAAAACCCACAAGGATGGGGTAAGTTTATTCAAGTTTCCCAGAGATCCCGAGCTGCATGCGAAGTGGGTGAAGCAAGTCAGGCGCACTCGTGACAAGTGGGAGCCCTCACCAACATCCGTCCTGTGCTCTGAACACTTCGATTTGGATTGTTTTGACACCCTTCCCAGCTTAAAAGAATCTCTTGGGTGTTCAGTTCAGCACAAACGTGTGTTACTACCATCAGCAGTGCCTACACAGTGTTGCCAGATTGGGAGGTTTCCCGCCCAGTTGGGCGGTTTCAAGTGCATTTTGGTGGGTTTTGAACATATTTTGGGCTGGAAAACGTCAGCAGTTTCTGTTGCCAGATACTGCTGAAGTTTTCCAGCCCAAAATATGTTCAAAACCCACCAAAATGCACTTGAAACCGCCCAACTGGGCAGGATTCCTCCCAATCTGGCAACACTGCCAGTATTCCGGAGGGGGTCTACTAGTAGCTATGCCGGATCCAAAGACAGTCCTCCTGTCAGAACATGTGTTGTGAAATGACATAAGATAAAGGTACGTAGAGCTATAGATTCTACATGATAATCATAAATGTAATCATAAAGTCGGCATGATATCAGTCATGTATTTGCTTGTGAAAGCTTGCGGCTTTAATGTAACTGCCGCCTAGCAATGAGAGGCAAAGGGTAAAGAGGGTAGGCTATCATAGATTCTATTCGGAAGAGATCAACACAATTCTAGACTCCCAGAAGAGGAAGAGCTAGCACTAGAGAGTTCACCGGCGTTTTCATGCGCCATTTCCATTGAGTAGAACCAGAGTAGAACAGCCAGTGAACCGCAGCATGTTCTTCTGCTGACGTCACAACATGGCCACGAGCCACGGACCCAGTTTTCTTGCGCTGTGCAATTAAAAGTTGGATATTTGCCTAACAACAGCTTCTTTTCACGTAATTATAACAGAAATCTAACATGTTTGCCATGTTGTATAGTTTATTTAAGAAATTGCATAGAGTCATGTTCGTGTCATCAGCCCTTTAACTCTCTCAGAGGATCATTTGTTGACTATAAAAGTGTTAGCCCCATAACACTTAAAAGGTGTAAATACAGCTCTTCCTGGAAATGATTTTCAAATTAAAGTTTGCTGAAATAAAGGTGGACATATTTTGTGTTTTACAATTAAACATTTATTTTAAACATTTGCACCCCAAAAAAATGAAGTCACATTAAAAAATGTAACAATATGGAACAATATATGTCCTTTCACTCTCATTAGAATTGCTTCTGAAATGGTCTAAAGTAAGTCAACTGGTCAACAAAAATCAAAGCATGTTCATTACTTTGTTCCTGTATACAGTATGCATGAAAGTTTTCATCAAAATAAACACAGGTCATTAGCATGGTCCCTCATGCAGCAGTCGGTGAAGCGCGCATAGATCTTCTGGCTTTAGCCAATCAATGTGTGTCTATGCAGTGGGTGGGGTGACATGAACACTTCAAGTTTAAAACCCAGGATCAGAGTTGAGAGTTAGAAGTTCAGAGTTAGTATTTATACAATTACACTGACAGGTTTGATTTAGTGACGCTTTGTTTGTACACCCAATTTTGACACCAACTACTTATCAACTGAAGTCAAATATAATGGATTTAACTCTATCAGAGTAAAATTAACTCTTCTTCTTCTTCTTAAGCCCATTGCCCGCTGGAGCATAGGCCATCAACGATGCTTCGCCATCTGACTCGACTCTGGGCTGTCCTTCCCGCGCCTGTCCAGTTGGTTCCCATCCTCTGCAGTTCTGCATCAGTGTCGCGCCTCCAGCTGTTCCTGGGCCGGCCCCTCTTCCTCTTCCCTTGCGGGTTCCAGGTTAAGGCTTGGCGTGTGATGCTGGATGCTGGCTTCCTGAGGGTGTGTCCAATCCAACCCCACTTTCTCCTCAGCATCTGGCTGGAAACTGCCTCCTGACCCGCTCTCTGCCACAGCTCCTCGTTCGTGATTTTCTCTGGCCACCTGATGTTGAAGATGCACCTCAGACATGTGTTGATGAAGGTCTGGATCTTCTGTTGTGTCGCCTTGGTCATCCTCCACGTCTCAGAGCCATAGAGTAGTACTGACCTGACTTTGGAGTTGAAGATGCACATCTTTGTGGCCTTGCTGATCACCTTTGATGCCCAGATGTTCTTCAACATAATGAAGGCTGCTCTTGCCTTTCCAATCCTGGCAGTCACGTCATGGTCTGTGCCTCCCTGCCTGTCCACCACACTCCCCAGGTAGACAAACGACTCTGTCTCCTTGACTGGCTCCCCATCAACAGTGACTGGTGTATTGATCGTGTTGATCTTCATCAACTTGGTTTTCCTGCTGTTGATCTTGAACCCAGTCCCTGCTGATGTTTCTGCTAGGCGCATGGTCTTGTCCTGCATCTGTCTGTGGTTGTGCGACAGGAGCGCCAGGTCGTCAGCAAAGTCCAGGTCATCCAGCTGCGACCAGAGTGTCCACTGTATTCCGTTGTTCCTGCCTGTTGTTGTGAGCCTCATGATCCAGTCAATGACCAGGAGGAAAAGGAATGGAGAAAGTAGGCACCCCTGTCGTACTCCGGTTCGAACCTCAAAACTTGCTGACAGTTGTCCTGCATGTGCCACTCTGCAGGTCATGCCTTGGTACGTGCACTGGATGAGTGAGATCAGCTTCCTGGGGACTCCATAATGCTGCAGTAGCTTCCACAGCGTCTCTCTGTCCACGCTGTCGAATGCCTTCTGTAAGGATCTGGCCATAGATCCTCACGCTATTTCCCAAATAGCTGGACAACACTCAGCTGGACACATCCGTAAAATGCTGTTCTCTGTTTATTTGTGTGAAGGACACTACAACTACACAAAACTGACATATACTGACTTCGGTTCGTTAATATGAAAAACACAATACTTGTAACTAGCAGCAGCCTACAGGACACAGCCACACATGCTGCCAAGCCTATCCGAGAGGGGCGGGGCAACCAGGGGCAACCAGTGACCTCATAGCTGATCATTACATACCCCCCCACTTAAAATGAGGGCTGTCCCCAGACCACAATAGAAAGGAAACTTAACTATGCAAAACATGTGTACCTGTGTTACCAAGCAGGATAACACTGAGAAAACAAATAAAAACAGAAATACAAGGCATCACTGTAAACACCTATTGACAGATTTACCCGTTCCATGAGTCTATAGCCCATCACTGAAAACAATTGCAGGATTTTCTCTTTTTTTTTTCTTTTTTGTATCACATACCAACACTCTGAACTCACCATTCACAAAGAATGGATAGCTGTCCCATAAGACATAGGAACATAGAAAAACCTGATTTGACACTCCAAAATCCCAGCATAACAGTAAAACCAGCAGAGCACCAAAAAAAAAAAACCATAGGAAAACACGGAAACATTACCTATGTTCAAGTTCAGTACCCTGGTAAAATGTGTAAACCTAAAAAATGAATCCTAGTCACTAGTAACCTTGAGTGTGTCTTGGGCAGAGGAAGTAAGAATGTGCCTCCGTGTAAGCAGGTTGTGTGTGTAATAACTCAAAAGTGTGTTCGTGTCCAGACCTCTGTGGAGTGCCTGTGGAGAACTGGAATGAACCTCCCTGAGCAATAAGTGGAGGTGAAAAGTGAGGGTAGGCCCGATATGTTGGAGCCATGAATGTGGGATGTATGAGGTGGCATGAGTGTGTTCCTGCCAGAGATGATGGCTGATGTGTGTGGCAAGGTGTGACTGTATGTCTAGGGCAAAGGAAATATGTGTGTGTTTGTATTGGTTGTGGGTGCGAGGTTTGACTATCAGTGTGGGTCAAGGAGGAGGCCATGGTGGGTGGGATAATCGCCCTGTCAGACGGTGTGGGCTCTGTGAACTGGTGTTGAGGCTCTGTACCCTCAAACACATCAAAACCATAGTCCTCTTGCTCATCAGTACCCTCTCTTTCTTGTTCTTCAGACACCCCCAACTGTTGTGGCACATTATCCAGAGTCACGTCCTCCCCATCCCCAATAAAAAAAGGAAGCAGGTTACAGACATGGTGAACTCCACCATCAGCCCCATCAGCTACTCTAGTGAGCTTATAGTCAAGCTCTGACATCACTTCTGCAATCCTGTAGGGCCCTTTGTAGACTTGCAAGCTTGGCCGAAAATCCTGCTGAAGCATCTGACCGTGGATGAGCCTTTAGTTTAACCAGGTCACTGATGCGGAAGGAGACTCCTCTGCGTTTCTTGTCATAGTGTTTTTTTCTGAGTCGCATGACTGCTGGCCAAAGATTCCCTTACATGCTCATACGCCTCCTGTAACACTGAGGTGAGCTCCCTCTTGTAGTCATGGACTGAATCTGCTATGTATCCTGGGCTGGGAGACATCCATAAGTCAAGAGGTGTGTTCAAGTCCCTGCCATACAAGAGGTATGCTGGAGTGTCTCCTGTACTCTGGTGTGGGGTGGTCCTGAGTGCAAAGGAGATCAGAGGTAGGTGTAGGTCCCAGTCTCTGTGTTTCTGTCCCACATAGGCTCGGATCGCTGTCTTGATTGTGCGGTTTACCCATTCCGTCTGGTTAGATTGTGGATGATATGCTGTCGTCAGTCTGTGGTCTGAGCCCAGGGCAGAAATGGCTGCCTCAAAAAAATCACTTACAAACTGAACGCCCCTGTCTGAGATGAGGTGTGTTGGAGCCCCGTGTCTTGCAAACACTTCTGAGATGAACTTACGAGCAGCAACTACAGCTGTAGCGTCTTTGACAGGACAGATTTCAACCCACTTGGTGAAATAATCAATGAAAACGAGGATGTACTCATTCCCTCTGCAGGACCTGGGTAGAGGACACATAAAATCAACACCTGCAAACTCCCATGGGTAAGTAGCTACCACTGGTTTCAGGTAACCTCCAGGTTTATGGGTGGTCGGCTTGGACAGCTGGCATTTTACGCAGGACAGGACATATTTCTTCACCTCCCCCTGCATACCTGGCCAGTACACCCACCTCTGTAAGTGTCCCAGAGTCTTAGTGACCCCCAAATGGCCCGCCATGGGGTGGTCATGGAAATACTTGAGCAAGGTGCCCTGCATAGCCTCTGGTGCATAAAAACGTCAGGCCTTGTCTTGATGAAGTGAACAGGAAGTCCTTTTGTCCACGTAATAAACCATACCATCTCACACGCAAAAATCTGAAGAGTCTACACAGGAGTTGTTTTCCAGGTCAGTATGTAGTTTTGCAATGACTGGGTCTGCCTGCTGAAGCTGTTGCAGCTGTTTCTTGTCCTCCAGTATCACTGTCGCCTGACACCTGGGATTGAGGGAGGCAATTGTGGCATAGGGGGGTAACAGGTCTACCAACTCAACAGCATTGCTGGCTGGGTTACATGAGAGGGCATCTGGCACTAAATTGGCTGAACTAGGCCTGTGTATGACCTCAAAGTCAAAATCTTGCAGCCTCAAACACCAACATGCAAGATGGCCTGAGGGGGTGGGTCTTGTCATCAACCACCTCAAGCTATTGTGGTCTGTCGCTACCGTGACGCTAGAACCTTCAATGTAAGACCGGAAATGTTCTAGCGCCCAGATAACCCCCAAGCATTCTTTCTCTGAAGTGGAGTATGGGCGTTCAGCTTTGTGCAGGGTACGGCTTGCAAAGGCAATGGCTCTCTCATAGCCATCTTCACCTGTCTGGGTAAGAGCAGCCCCAAGTCCCACGTCACAAGCATCGGTGTGAACAGTAAAAGTTTTGCTAAAGTCCGGGAGTACAAGGACAGGCGCACTGACTAGCTTTTGTTTTGAGTGATCAAATGACTCCTGGCACTCAGTGGACCACACAAAGGGGGCATCCTCTCTCATGAGGGCTATCATTGGCTCTGCAATACAGGCATACCCTGAGATGAACCTACGGTAATAGCTTGTCATTCCAAGGAACTGGCATACATTTTTGACAGATTTTGGTGTGGGGAACTGGCTGATTGCTGCCACTTTACCATCATCAGGGCCGATACCGTCCAGTGTCACCAGGTAGCCCAAGTACTGCAACTTTGGAGTGCAGAAGTGGCATATGGCCAGTTTCAGAGAGAGACCAGCATCTGCCAGCCTCCCTAACACTCTGCCTAGGTCCAAAGGCTCAAAGGTCGGGGACACCACCACAATGTCATCAAGGTACACCATGCAACAGTTATGTGTGAGCCCTGCCAGGACAGTGTTCATTAATCTTTGAAAAGTCGCTGGGGCATTTGATAACCCAAAAGGCATCACCCTGAACTGATAGAGCCCTTTATGTGACACAAAAGCTGTTTTGGGTCTTGAAGCTGCTGCAACAGAGACCTGCCAGTAACCCCGTGCAAGGTCCAGCATGGAGATGAATCTGCCATGGGCCAGAAAATCCAAAGAGTCATCCACCCTCGGGAGTGAGTATGAGTCCTTCACGGTGGTTTTGTTAACTTTTCTGAAATCAATGCAAAATCTCGGGTCTGCACCTGGTTTTTCAACTATTATGATAGGGGATGCCCAGGGCCCTGACGCAGGCTCAATAATCCCATTCTCCAGCATTTTGTCAATTTGTTCTTCAATAATCTTTTTTTTTGCAGGTGATGCACAGTAAGGTGGTAGGCACACTGGCTTTGCTGTTCCTGTATCTATTGTGTGTTCTACCAAAGAGGTACGTCCAAGCCTTCCCTCAAACAGATGTGCAAAGTCTGCCAACAGGCCTGCTAACTTTTCTTTGTCAGTAGTGGGCAAGGCTGACTGCTCCACCACTGGGCCAAGGTCAATATTGACATTCTTAAATGTAAGACATGTCCTTCCAACTCCTCAAACTCTTCCACAAGTAGATCTGGTGCAGAAGTAGCATTGTCACCCAACCTGACACTCCCCGTTGCAGGATGAATATGAACATCTGCTTGGATCATGAAATCAGTCCCCAAAAGAATGGGACACGATAGGTCTGGGATCACCGCAAAACAATGAGTGAATGGGTGTCCCAGCAAAAGAACAGGCAGCCACACAACACCTGACGGGTTACATTGTTTTGAGTTAGCTAACTCGAGGGGGGAAAAGTCCATGGGAGAATAACATCCTCTTTTATGCCACATTTCTCAAGGGTGGAGGGATGGACCGCTGAAATGGATGCCCCAGTATCAAGGGTGGCTTTTAACGACACCTGGTTGACAACTACCATCGATGTCAGTGGAGTACTCTTTGATCTCCTTTGGCCAGCTTGTACCAAACTGACAGTGTATGACCCCTGTGTTGGTCATGCCCTTGTCTCTGTTTCACCTTTATTCTCACCAGCTCTCTGGAACCTCTTTGGCCGTGCCCCTGTGTCACCCCTGGGATGTGCAGAAGTATCTGGATTGTTTGTGGTCTCTTGACCCAGCCCAGAGGTCACAGCCACATGAGATTCACTACTGACAGCTTGTTTGGTCTTCCTACAGTTGTCACAGTTGCGAGTGGTGACACCAGGAGCCAGACATTTAAAGCAGTGCAAGTCTCGATGCAGAGGGATAGCTGTAGTTCTGTTAAAAGAAACAGGGCCCAGAGCAACATGTAGCTCGTGTGCAGTGAGGAGTAGATCTGTCATGGTTGTAGGCACAGCGGCATGAAGGGCTAGTCGAAACTGATCAGAGACATGTCGGCTAATTATTTCAATCTGTTCCTGTTCAGAGGGTGGCTGTTTCAGTCGTTTGAACTCAGTCACTAGGTGAGCAACAAAAGTGGGGAGTGATTCATTGGGAGCCTGAACCCTGTCCAAAATTCCTCTCCAGATTTTTTCTTCATTGTCTATTGGCAGGAACGCCTGACGAAAAAGATCTGAAAAATGATTCCAAGACACTATGTGGGGCTGCATTGCACAATACCACTTTCGAAACTCATTTTCAAAAAACCTAGTTAATTCAAGGAAAAACTGAGCATCAGACAAGCGAAGTGTTGACTTGTATAAGGAGACTGACTGTAGCCATTCCTCTGGGTCTATAGACTTGCCTCCATCAAACTTTGTTGGGACAAGACCAGGAAGATGAATTTGATTAGCCATGGAAAGAGTTGGGGCTGGTGTGGGGTGTGTGTGCTGTGTGTCATGTTCAAGTGAATGATCATAAGAGTGGTCAGTATGTTTGTCACGACTAGAGAGTGTATGTGCAGAAGGAGTTGAGGCAAAGATAGGGCAGGCCTCTGTCAACCTCATGTGTGAGTGTTGGGATGTCTGATCTTCTAACTGTTGTAATAAGCTACGTTGCAAATCAATAGACATACTAAATGCATGTGTCAATGCGTCTACCTGTTGTTGTAAGCCATCAACCTGAGCAGCCAGATGGTGTATTGTTAGGGACTCACCCAAGTCAGAGAGGTCAAAATCCCCCCTATTGTTACCACCCCTGTTTGATAAAGATTCTTTACGCCTAGCCATCACAGAGGAAGTAAAAACATGAAAAATATAATCACACCAAATACTCAAAACCTCTTATCACCAGAATAATGTTTTGAGGAAAAGAATATCATATATACATGTAAAAGAAGTATATATACACTTGTACAACACCACTACAATGTACAACAGTAGTTTAGTATTGTTAGTTCAAAAAACACAAGTTATCATTGTAAGATCATTGGATAGAACTATGAGCAAAAATATTACTAGTCTACTATCTCGTCAAAGGCAGTTCAGACACCGGGGCTCTTTTTTTTGTTTGTTTTGTTTTTACTCTGCCCACATGGGTGTCTATTAAACCAGTGACGCTTTTAGGTTGGCGTGTAGACACTTAGCTCTCACAGACTCCATTGTATGTGATAAAGTTCTGCTGTCATCTCTCTCACCGGACCCACTGCAGTGGCAGGAGCTTGCAAAGATGCGCCGACCAATCAGGAGCATGCATCCCTTGAGAAGTTCCACGATATGCATGCACTGTCTCTGCACAAGTAATGTCTTTGAACGCACGAACTCCGTCTTCAGTCAAACACAGAGAAACACGAAAGGCAAAAAAAAAAAATACGTCCAGGAAGTAATTTAGTCCAACAAAATAGATAATCCAATGCGTCGGTTTCACTTATTCCACTGTGAGACATTTAGGTATAGCATGCATGCATTGAGTTCAGCTGTTTACTTTAGCATTAGACTGACTCGTCAGTAACGTTAGCAAGCATGCCGTCGTCTCGTAAGGTATCAAACACAAAGTTTGTCACGAAACCATCCAAAAAGATTAAACTGTCCAACTTAACTCACGGACCAGCGAGTGCCAAACTTGTACATCTGAGGAAGTTTCTTCAATCACAGTTCGGGCACCACTTGTAAGGATCTGGCCATAGATCCTCATGCTATTTCCCAGATAGCTGGACAACACTCAGACGGACACATCCGTAAAATGCTGTTCTCCATTTATTTGTGTGAAAGACACTACAACTACACAAAACTGACATATACTGACTTAGGTTCGTTAATATGAAAAACACAATACTTGTAACTAGCGGCAGCCTACAGGACACAGCCACACATGCCGCCAAGCCTATCTGAGAGGGGTGGGGCAACCAGGGGCAACCAGTGACCTCGTAGCTGATCATTACACTTCTCATAGTCTATGAAGTTGATGTAGAGGGGGGAATTCCACTCCAGGGACTGCTCCACGATGACGCGCAGGCTGGCGATCTGGTCCGTACAGGATCTGTTGCTGCGAAATCCTGCCTGTTCGTCCCAGAGCTTGGTATCCACTACCTCCTTCATCCTCTCCAACAGCACTCTGTTCAGGACCTTGCCAGGGACAGATAGGAGCATGATTCCCCTATAGTTGCTGCATTCAGTCAGGTCCCCTTTCTTCGGCAACTTGATGAGAATTCCCTCCTTCCAGTCATTCGGGATCTTCTCCTCTTCCCAGATCTTGCCAAAGAGGTTATACAGCATGTTGACCGCTGTGTCCAGGTCCGCTTTGATGGCTTCTGGTGGAATCTCATCTGGTCCTGCTGCCTTCCCATTCTTGAGTGACTTGATGGCCTTCTTGATCTCCACTTTGGAAGGTTTTTCGCAGTTGATTGGTAGCTCTGCCTCTGCGGGTGGGATGTCTGGTGGTGCTCCTGGTGCTGGTCGATTAAGCAGTTCCTTGAAGTGCTCCACCCATCTCCTCAGCTGTTCCTCTGTTGCTGTGAGGAGGTTCCCACTCTTGTCCTTCACTGGCTTGTCCATCTGCTGGAATTTGCCTGCAAGTTTCTTTGTCACCATGTACAGGTCTTTCATGTTTCCTTGTCCAGCTGCTTCTTCCCCTTGCTTGGCCAGGTCATCAATATAGTCCTTCTTGTCCTTCTTCACACTGCTTTTGACTTCCTTTTCTGCTGCCGTGTACCCTTCTTGTGCTTTTGCCTTTGCTGCTCTCATCTTGCTCATGTTGAGTACTGCTTTCTTTGCTTTCCTTGCTTCTATCTTCTTCAACGTGGCTTCAGAAATCCACTCCTTGTGCTCCACTTTCTTCTTTCCCAGCACTTCTTCACAAGTGTCACGCCAAGCTTTCTTCGTGTGCTCCCACTGACTCTCTATGTCCACCTCTCCCTCCTCAGCAAGTTCCTGCAATGGCTGGAACCGGTTCTGAAGGCTGATCTGGAATGCCGTCTGCACCTCCTTGGTTCTAAGAAGTCCCATGTTGTACTTGGTGCGTGTGTTGGTAGTTGTGTGAAAGTTCTTGAGTCTGAGCCTAGCTGTCATCAGGAGCAGGTGGTGATCAGACGACACATCGGCGCCTCGCATCACCTGTACGTCCTGGCAGGATCTCCTGAATTTCCTACTGATACACATGTGGTCGATCTGGTTTTCTGTGATGTGGTCTGGAGACCTCCATGTGGCCAGGTGAATTCACTTGTGTGGAAAGATGCTTCCTCCAATCACCAACTTGTTCAAGAAACACAAGTCTGCAAAGCGCTCGCCATTTTCATTCATCTGTCCAAGTCCATGAATGCCCATGACATCCTCATATCCTGTGTTATCTGCTCCAATCTTGGCGTTGAAGTCACCCATGAGGATTGTGATGTCTTTAGCTCCCCTTCTGTCCAGCACTGCTTGAAGCTGGTAATAAAAGTCATCCTTTATCTCCTCTTCAGCTTCATTTGTAGGAGCATAGCACTGGATGACATACATTCTGATCCGCTTCTTCTTGGTGGCAAAAGTTCCTGTGATGATGCGTGAGCTGACTGGTTCCCAACTGATGAGTGCCCTCCGAGCTTCCGGACTCATCATCAACGCCACTCCCTCAGAGTGGGGGGCGTCAGCTTCCGCGTGTCCCGCGTACAGCAGTGTTTCTCCTGATGATAGTCTCAGCTGTCCTGACTGTAGCCACCTCGTCTCACTCAACCCCAACAGACAGATGTTGTAGTTCCTCATCTCCTGTGCAACGTGGACTGTTCTTCCCGTTTCATACATTGTCCTGATGTTCCACGTCGCAATCCTTGATGTTTTCCTAGGAGTCAGAAAGGGGGTCAGCCTTACAGCTTCCTTCCAGCTTTCACTGTACTGCATCATACTCCTCCTATGTAGAGGCCCTTCCTCTCCCAGGTCTTGTTGATTTTGAACTGTCGTTGATGCTTCTGTAACATGAGTTTTTTCTAGGCAGGGGTGTTGGCCCTACGCAAACCCGTTGAACTCTGGGGGAGTTGGTCCACATTTAGTCTGGCCTCTACCCTTTGACCAATCCAGCATGGGAGGCCCTACCAGGAGCTTACACTCCAGTTGGCATAGCTCTAGGGGTCACAGAGACACGCAAGCCACCACACCACGACAAGGAATGGACCTTATGGTGAAAATTAACTCTACTTTTGCTCAAATTTCACTAACACCCAAAATTTAACACTTCTGAATTTGCTGTGCAGCTGTTAAATTGCTAAAGAGAGAATGTAGGAAGACTGAAAGAAAATGGCGCAAATCTAAACTTCACATCCATTATCAAATCCATAAAGAGATGCTTTGTAAATATAATTATGAAATTGGTAAAGCAAGACGGTCTTTCTTCTCCAACATCATCAACAGGAATATGAACAATGCCCGTGTGCTATTTTCAACAGTAGAGAAGCTAACTAATCCCCCACCACAATTAGCACCTGAACTTCTCTCAGTTAATAAATGCAATGAGTTTGCATCCTTCTTCAAAGGTAAAATTGATAAAATACGGCAGAATATTGCTCATAATATAGCTCAGTTGCAAATAACTGAAAAGCTGCAATCACCAGTGACACAGACAGACAACTTCAACACAATGTCAGAATTTTGTTTGATTGATTATGAGACTCTTGAAAAAACTGTACAAAATCTCAGTTCCTCAACATCTGAATTGGACATTCTTCCCACCAACTTTTTTAAGTCTGTTCTTCACCTCATAATTACAGATGTGCTTCCGATCATAAATACATCCCTAGAGACTGGCATTTTTCCTGTGTCCCTGAAAAAAAAACGTTGTAAAGCCCCTACTTAAAAAGAATAATCTGGATGCTTCAGTATTGAACAACTACAGGCCAATATCAAATCTACCATTCATCGGGAAAATCCTTGAAAAAATTGTCTTCAATCAATTAACTGCCTTCTTGATATCAAACAGCTGTTTTGATAACTTTCAGTCAGGATTTCGTGCCAATCACAGCACTGAAACAGCGCTGATTAAAGTTATAAATGACATTGGTCCTGGTGTTACTGGACCTCAGTGCAGCTTTTGATACTGTTGATCACAACATACTGCTATATCGACTTGAACACTGGGTTGGGTTGAATGGTAAAGTTATCAATTGGTTAAAATCATACTTAAAAGATAGAAGCTTCTTTGTTACCATGGGAAATTGTACCTCAACATCAATGTCCTTGACCTGTGGTGTCCCCCAGGGGTCGATCCTTGGATCATTACTATTCAACCTTTATATGCTCCCACTTGGACAAATTATCAAGAACAACTCAATTTTGTATCACTGCTATGCAGATGACTCCCAAATTTATTTTGCTCTATCACCTAATGATTATGCCCCCCTTGAATGTCTCTACCAGTGTATCGACCAAATCAACAACTGGATGTCACAAAATTTTCTTCAGCTGAACACATATAAAACAGAAGTAATTCTATTTAGGAAAAAAGATGAAAGACTCAGGATTACCACTATTCTTGACACAAAGGGGATTAAAACAAAAGATATGGTTAAAAATCTTGGTGCTTTCATTGACAGCGAGCTAAACTTTGACAGTCACATGAAAGCAATCACTAAATCGGCATTTTATCACCTAAAAAAATTTCCAAACTAAGAGGACTTATGTCAAAAAATGATCTGGAAAAACTTATACATGCCTTCATCTCTAGTAGGGTTGACTACTGCAATGGCCTTTTCACAGGCCTGCCAAAAAAGACCATCAAACGACTTCGGGTGATTCAAAATGCAGCGGCTAGGGTTCTCACACGAACAAAAAGAACAGAGCACATTACTCCAATTCTAAGGTCCCTTCACTGGCTTCCAGTAAGCTACAGAATTGACTTTAAAGCATTGCTGCTGATGTACAAATCTCTAAATGGTACAGGGCCCAATTACCTCTCTGATATGTTGCAGCGGCCTAACCCAATCAGATCTACCAGATCGCAGCAGCAAAATTTACTGGTAAAACCTGTTGTTAAAACAAAGTGTGGTGAAGCAGCTTTTAGCTACTATGCAGTACAGCTATGGAACCAACTCCCAGAGGACATTAAAAATGCTCCTGCTGTTGGCAGCTTCAAATCTAGATTAAAGACCAAGCTGTTTTCAGATGATTTCTGCTAACTGATAAATATCATCATCTTTGCATGTTTTAAACTTTACTTATCTTTTATTCTATTTTATTCTGCTGTTTTTACTGAACTTTTACTTTATTTTATTATTTTATTTCTACTATTGTTTAATTCTTATTATTTTTTTCTCTCTTCTTCCCCCTTTATTTTATGCAATTTTATTTTCTATTGTTTACTGTTTTGCCTTTACCTCTGTAAAGCACATTGAACTGCCACTGTGTATGAAATACGCTATATAAATAAACTTGCCTTGCCTTGCCTTGCCTTGTGTGGCTGGGAGAGTGTGAAAAATTGAAAAGCTAAAAATAAAAAGAGTTTTTGAGAACTCAGTTCTGGCCTGCCGTGCTTCTGTGCTCCACCCACCTGGTCAGATACAACAGTGGTGCCGAAACCCGGGCAGGAGTGCAGAAGGGAATGGCCACATGGAGCCCTCCTCCTTCAAGGACCTGGTCCATGCCCTCGCCACGGCCCAACAGAGCCAGCACCAGGTGCTGATCGCCCTCCAGAAGGAGCAGGAACAATGGTTCGAAGCCCTGGTGCTGGCGCAACAGGAAGCTTGCCAGGCGTTCTGGCACCTGCTCGCGTCGGCAGGGTCCATGAGCACCACCGCCACGGACCCTCCCCACCCCATCCTAATGAAGATGGGTCCACATGACAACCCAGAAGCCTTCCTCGCTCTTTTTGAGCAGGCAGCAGAGGCGTGGGGTTGGCCGGTGAAACAGCGTGCGGTGCGCCTCCTCCCCCTGCTAACAGTCGAGGCGCAGCTGGCTGTGCTACAGCTCCCCGCCAACAGCCGGCTGGTCTACGTGGACCTCCACAGGGCCGTCCTCCAATGCGTGAGGCACAACCCAGAACAGCAATGTCAGCGCTTCTGCATGCTGCGACTGGAGGAGGTCGGCCGGCCATTCGCATTTGGCCAACAACTCCGGGATGCCTGCCGGTGGTAGCTAAGGGCCAACAACCACGACACAGAGGGAATCATTGATCTGGTGGCACTGGAACAATTCGTCGCCCGACTTCCGGAAGGAACAGCAGAGTGGGTCCAGTGCCATCGCCCGGCGTCGCTGGATCAGGTGATCGAGCTGGTGGAGGACCATATGGCGGCCATTCTGATGGCAGGACAGTGTGTCTCCCCTTCTCCCCTCTCTTCTCTCTCTCTCCCTCTCCCTCTATTCCTTGTCCTCGCCCCATTCCCCCACTGTGGAGGTGGGGGCTGGCTCCACCCCAGCCAGCCCACCGCACCTGCAGTGCCCCACCATTTCCTACTTCCTTGTCTGTGTCTTCCCCCCCTCAGGTGAGTGATCTCCAGAACACCGGTGCAGGGAGAGAGCCTGGGCTGGTATGCTGGCGCTGCGGGGAACCGGGGCATCTCCAGCCAGTGTTGTTTTTGGCAGCCATTTTTGATTTAGTTTTAGTCTTAGTCTTTTGGATGAAATGCTTATTAATTTTAGTCAGTTCCATCCTTGATAGTTTTGGTCTAATTTTAGTCGACGAAAACTAAAAGGGTTTTTGTCCAGTTTTAGTCATTCATTTTAGTTGAAAAAATAATCACTTTAAAACATTAAATTAGGCCAATACAGAGATAGGAAATTGTAATCAAGGTTGACAGGTTGTGCATAAAATACTCTCTGCATAAACGCTGTCTAGTGTGCATGCTCTCTACATAAACGCTGTCTAGTGTGCATGCTCTCTACATAAACGCTGTCTAGTGTGCATGCTTTCTATATAAACGCTGTCTAGTGTGCATGCTCTCTACATAAACGCCATCTAGTGTGCATGCTCTCGACATAAATGCTGTCTAGTGTGTATGCTCTCTACATAAACGCTGTCTAGTGTGCATGCTCTCTACATAAACGCTGTCTAGTGTGTATACTCTCTACATAAACGCTGTCTAGTGCAGACATTCCAAGTCTCCCGGAAGTTCCGGGAGTCTCCCGCATATTGATAGTGGCTCCCTGATGCCCGCAAATTGAATAATATCTCCCAGAATCTAGAGCAAGCGAGCAAGAGCATGCACGCGAAACATTAATGTCTGCATCGCGCATATGACTGAGTGCGCGAGGGAGCGCGAGAGAGACTGTGTGTGTGCCTGTTCATGTAGCCCATGCTAGACAAAGAGCATCCTGATTGGTTTACAGACATTCAAACTCATTTCAGGGAGGAGTCGTGACACCCCCCCTACTGATGGGAAAAAAGTCATGCGTCACGACACCTCCCTGAAATGAGTTTCTGCAGGTTGGGATGTCTGCTAGTGTGTATACTCCACTGTTCACAGACTCGTGTTTCTGTCTCCGTTTAACATGTCGCAATGCGCTGATAGAGCACAAACATGTCATGATGAACACACAACTAGAAGATGACCACGCTGTCCGTTAATGTAAATATGATGGCTAAACATGCTGCTAACGTGAGAGTAGCCAGGTGTGCTGCTGCTCATTTAGACATATTAAGGCACAGCAACAGGTCTGAAAAGCTACATTTCCCCCCATATGTTTCACAGTAACTCAAATATGGGTCAATATATGACAAAGCATTCAGTTGCTGTCCCACCAAAAATCCCTGCAGGACAAGTTTTACTCATGACATGTTAAATGAATTTAAGTTAGCTTAACCAAGCCAACTTTAGCATGAAGCTAGCGGTCCCATTCATTTTCGCCAGGTCAGGGTGTTTTGGAAAACTTCATAGGAAATTCATCACAGGCCGATTGTTGAGTGACATTAACCAAGCTAGCAAACGTATACATGATTTGTTAACAGGACTTCTTGTAACATTAACTTACCATTGCAGAAATAGCAGCATGGTGAGCCTTTAGATGCCTCTTGAGGTCAATCGTATTCTTGCCACGTAGTTTATAGCCACAGCGTGTACCTCTGTCTCCCACTACAAGGCATTCCGTTTTATTTTCTGCTGGATTATGTGTAAAGTATGTCCATAAATCATTGCATCTTTTCCGCCCACCAAGCCTTTGTGCTGCTGTTGCTGATGGTCCATGAACTGTGTAGCTGCCCCGGTGTGCACTGTGCTCGGACATGCCTGGTGGTGGGCATAACCAAACAAGGACAGGATGCAGGTGCATTGCTGATATTTTCAGCATTTGGCAGACAGGTTGCACGCACTGTTGGAGGAAATGCCATGCATTTTGATAGCCCTATAATCAACCTGCTAACATTTTCATCTCGTCTTGTCAACGAAAACAACAGATACGTCTCATCATATTTTTGTGATCAAAGAGTTATGTTTAGCTCGTCACTGTCTCATTTTAGTCATAAAAAAGGTGCATTAACGAAATAATTTCGTCATCGTTATCGTTAACGAAAACAACACTGCCTCCAGCATCAGTGCTCAGCAATAGAGGTGGGCGCGGTGGCCCGGATCCCCAACTGATTGGCCGGGATTTCTGGAATTAATGATGCATTTAGTGAAGAGTGGGGTCTGCCATAGTTCAGCAGGGGGAGGTCCCGGAGTGGCATTGGTGGGAGCAGCTGTCACAGAGCTGTCTACATCATCACCGCATCAGAGTAAGGAGCAGCAGGCTCCTCCTCCCTCTCTAGGGGAATCCCTCATGGATTTCCCATTAGAGGAGTCGCGAGACGAGACTCTGCGGCATGTGTTTGACCAAGTGAGAGTAATCGATGGTCAAACTCTCCAGCCAAATGCCACCCCATCCTTCCCCTATTTTCCATTATTAAGGATAGATTATACCGAGTGACGCAGGACACTCAGACTAAGGAACAAATAACATAGCTTTTAATCCCAAAGAGCCGCCGGGAATTTATATTCCAGGCAGCTCACTTTAATCCCATGGCTGGACACTTAGGGCAGGAAAAGACACTAGCCCGAATAATGGCCCAGTTCTATTGGCCAGGGATTTGCGGCGATGTCCTTAGGTAGTGTACTGCGTGTCACGAATGCCAGTTAGTAAATCCAGTGGCCATTCCAAAAGCGCCTTTGCGCCCTCTGCCATTAATCGAGACCCCATTCGAAAGAATTGGGATGGATCTCATCAGGCCATTAGATCGGTCAACATGAGGATATTGCTTTATTTTAGTTCTGGTGGACTATGCAACGCGATATCCGGAAGCAGTGCTTCTTCGTAATATCTCAGCACGTAGTATTGCAGAAGCACTCTTCCACATCATCTCCCAAGTCAGAATCCCCAAAGAGATTCTGACTGATCAAGGCACAATGTTTATGTCATGCACATTGCACGAACTGTATGGGTTACTGGGAATTAAGCCTATCTGCACCAGCGTTTATCACCCACAAATGGATCCCTTAGTCGAACAGTTTAATCGCACCCTCAAAAATATAATTAGAAAATTTGTAAGCGAAGATGCACACAACTGGGATAAATGGCTCAAGCCCCTGTTATTCACAGTGCAAGAGGTCCCTCAAGCCTCCATGGGGTTCTCCCCATTCTAATTATTATACAGGCATAAGCCATGTGGCATTCTGGATGTGCTACGGGAAAATTGGGAGGAGGGACTTTCAACCAGTAGAAACGAAATACAATACATTATCGACCTGCGCGCCAAACTCCACACACTCACGCACTTAACCCAGGAGAATTTGCGGCAGGCCCAAGAACGTCAAGTCCATCTGTACGACAGGGGCATGCGCCTTAGGGAATTTACACCGGGAGATAAAGTACTCCTGTTGTTGCCCATGTCGAGCTCCAAATTGATCGCCAGGTGGCAAGGACCCTTTGAGGTCACATGGCGAGTCGGGGACGTCGACTATGAGGTGAGGCAAATGGACAGGGGTGCGGCAGTACAGATTTACCACCTCAATCTACTAAAACTTTGGAACGAAGAGGTCCCCGTGGCATTGGTGTCGTTGGTTCCAGAGAAGGCGGAGCTGGGGCCAGAGGTTCAAAAAAGAAAACTGACATCCCCCACCACTCCGGTCCCCTATGGAGACCACCTCTCCCTGACCCAGCTCACGGAAGTCGCCCAGTTGCAAACAGAATTTTCTGATGTGTTCTTGCCGCTGCCTGGCCACACCCACCTCATAGAACACCACATTGAGATGCCCCCAGGGGTAGTAGTGTGCAGCCACCCTTACAGACTGCCCAAACACAAAAAAAAGGTGGTTCAGGAAGAACTCGAGGCCATGCTCGAAATGGGCATCATCGAGGAGTCCCACAGCGACTGGAGCAGCCCGGTGGTCTTGGTTCCCAAGGCCGACAGGTCAGTCCAGTTCTGTGTTGACCAGACATGTGGACTCGAGTCATGTGACTTGGACTCGAGTCAGACTCGAGTCACCATTTTGATGACTTGAGACTTGAAATCCCTAGATGAGGAATGACTTGCAACTCGACTCGGACTTGCACGCTGTTGACTCGAGACTTGACTTGGACTTGACAGTTTTAGCTTGCAATGACTTGGCGTATCAGGTATAAATATTCTTTTTCCCCCCCCCTCGATTTTGAATCCAAGTACACTCGTTATTATTTGAATGCGGTGTAGCTCCTTGTCCTAGGCTACGGCAGCTCAATCCACTAGCACTAGGTGTCACTCAAGCACTTCAACTGGTTCAAATGAAAAACCAAACGGTGATGGGCAACGAGGACGCTGAACATTGATGACGCTAAATGATGAACGGACGGATAAAAACATGATTCCCCGCGTAATTTCCTTTGGATTTAAAGAATACTCCAATACAGATGGCAAATGCATTGCTACGTGCAGAACATGTGGAGCCACAATTTCGGACAGCCAGTCAACCACATCAAACTTCGTTCGTCACCTGAGGCTGCATAAGGAAAAGTAAGTAACAAAGCTAGGCTACAGCTAGCAAGAATCTGTACAGGCTAGTTGGTGGCTAGAAGTGGAATGTGTTAATGTATTAATGCTGTCAAGGATTTGTTTTGCTTTGCTGAATATAAAATAGTGAAGTAGATTTTTTTATTGGATTGCTTTTGTGTTCAGTCTAGTGTTAGATTATGTGGGCTAGGCTACCAGTTAACACACATTGGGAAGGCATAGCCAGAAGGTGGTGATTTGGTCAGAGCAGAGAACGTTTACAAGATTGTTATAAAGGCTCTGGTCAGAACGTCACAGACTTATGATAAGAACCGGACAGCAAAGGATAAAACGTGAATCAAATAAACAGTTACCCAGGATGCAAACTAAGTATGTAAAACAGAAGTTCGCTCTTTGCAATGGGAAAGTCAGTGCTTGTCATGAAAGGCATTTAAACCACTGAGATGAGATGACTAGCAATGCAAGTTAAACCAGGCGTTTAACTGTTTGCTACGTACTGCACCAAGTTGTGGACGCTGTGCGATGTGTGTCATTAGTGCTGGGATTACGTGTCATCAGAGACATTCAATTCTATTCTCTTCCTCTCTCTGGTGTCATGTAGGCAATGTGAATAATGGGCCATTTGGGCTATGTAAAATGTAAGCTCAGCTGACATTTTATAGCGCAGTACATCCCGACAGATTGGAGTGTAGCCTACTCCGACGCGAAGCATTATCCCACAGTCTTACCCAAATGACAGGGCACACAATGCCTCTACATAGCATGGCTTTACCAGTGCATTTATTAGTCTCTGGCGAGAAAACAAATTCGCCAAAAGTACGCAACTTGGATCTGGAGGATTCCGCTGAACATTCTGAAATTCACAACAACTGTTTATTCTACTTTATTATACGGCTCTCTAGAATGTTGCCAGGGCTTCATTCTCACATTCTGGCCAGAGCCCTAGAGGACTCTGATTCTGGCTACATCGTCACAACATTCTGTGTTTACTGAGGCTACCGGTATTTTAGCGAATGTTTAGTGAATGCATTGTGGTCTAGCTAAACTGTTTAAGGGAACATCCTGGCTGGCTTGTATTAAACATTATACTGTGTATAAACAAATATGTTCAGAACTCAGACTTTGATATTGAAAATGATAAAAACATGTTAATGTCTACATGATTAAAAACAGAAAACAAGTAGGCCGACTAATTTTACATTTTTTTTTCTTGTTTAGATTTGCAGAATATCTGAAGAACAAGATCATCCCAAGTGAGACAGAGCAGCCGTCCATTTCTGGATTCCTTACTGCAAAAGATACACAGTACAATGCTACCCACCCACAACAAAAAGCCATCACAAATTCAATACTAACAGATTTGGTCATTGGATGCAACATCCCTCTCTCAGTAGTGGAGAACAGATATTTCCGGAATTTTTTGTCAGTTAGTTGGTCTCTCTCACACACACAAACGTACTCAAGTCACGTTGTATTGTGTTAAAGGCATGTCATGTTGTATGTTGGGACAGTAACTTCAGAAGGAAAACCATTCTTTGATTCTAAAAGTACACAGATCATCTGTTAGCTTGGACTTTGAGTTTCATGTCTTAAAATGCACATGAAAAGCATTTTTATGTGAAAAATGACATGAATGAAATGAAAAGAAAATTATTTTTGTTACACAGTACCAGTACTAGTTTTGTTTAGAATTTTGTTTTAATTTCTCACTAATTTTCCAATAAAAAATTTAAGGAAATGGTCATACTTTCACTCATTCTCACACCCTTAGCCTCAGATGTACACTGACTCACTCAAACTAAACTCACTGAAAATTTAGGATGCTTTACTAACGTTAACTAACTAATCATTGTCTCCTCTGAGATTCTTTGATTGTCTTGGGGCACAAGCTCTAAAACATTTTTAAAATGGAAAAGAATGGGTGTACTGTAGTTACTTGTGCTGACTCTATGAATCATTGACATTACATTACATTTAGCAGACATTTTTATCCAAGGTGACTGGAAAAGGAGGACATACACTGCAGTGTGGAGAGGTAATACATTTGTGATAAAAAATGTGTTGATTGCCTGTAGAATAAATGGTGACTTGTTAGGGACTTGGAAAAAAATGAGACTTGGACTTGGACTCGACTTGGCTTGGGTAGGACTTGGACTTGGACTTGACTTGGTCAAAAGTGCCTTGACTTGTGACTTGACTCGGACTTGAGTGGTAGGACTTGAGACTTACTTGTGACTTGCACATTAGTGACTTTGTCCCACCTCTGGTGTTGACTATAGAAAAGTCAATGCGGTGTCTAAATTTGACGCATACCCAATGCCTCGTATTGACGAGTTACTTGATCGACTAGGCATGGTTCGTTTTTATTCGACACTGGATTTGACAAAGGGATATTGGCAGATCCCCTTGACTCTGCTATCCCGAGAGAAAACGGCCTTTTCCACACCGTTTGGCTCACACCAGTTCGTCACACTTCCTTTTGGGCTGTTTGGGGTGCCGGCTACATTCCAGTGGCTTATGGATAGGGTCCTCCGCCCCCACGCCACCTATGCGGCCGCCACCTTGGACGACATCATTATTTACAGTAATGACTGGCCACGGCACTTGGAACACCTAAGGGCCGTGTTTAGGTCGCTGAGGCGAGCGGGTCTCACAGCCAACCCGAAGAAGTGTGCGATTGGGCGGGTGGAAGTACGGTATCTGGGTTTCCACTTGGGCAATGGGCAGGTGCGTCCCCAAATAAATAAGACAGAAGTGATTGCGGCCTGCCCAAGGCCCAAGTCCAAAAAGGGGGTGAGACAGTTCCTGGGGCTAGCTGGCTACTATCGTAGATTTATACCTAATTATTCGGACATCACCAGCCCGCTGACTGATCTCACTAAAAAGGGAGCACCAGATCCGGTCCAGTGGACAGAGCAATGCCAGCGGGCTTTCTCAGAGGTAAAGATTGCACTGTGTGGGAGGCCACTGTTACACCCCCCTGACTTTTCTCTCCCCTTTATTTTGCAGACGGATGCATCAGACAGAGGGCTGGGGGCTGTTCTGTCCAAGGAGGTGGAGGGGGAGGACCGTCCAGTGCTGTACATCAGCCAGAAGCTGTTGGTGCATGAGGGCAGGTACAGCACAATAGAAAAGGAGTGCCTCGCCATCAAGTGGGCAGTCCTCGCTCTCTGCTACTACCTACTGGGGCACCCTTTCACCCTCTGTTCGGACCACGCAGCCCTGCAGTGGCTCCACCGCATGAAGGATGCCAATGCGTGGATCACCCGTTGGTATCTGGCACTCCAGCTGTTTAAGTTTGAGGTGGTCCACAGGCCGGGGGCGCAGATGGTCGTGGCGGATTTCCTCTCCCGTCAAGGGGGGGGAGTCGGCTACAGGCTGGACGGCTCCCCGGCCTGAGTCGGGCGGTGAGGGTATATGGCAGCGGGGGCGTGGCCAAGCGTCGGTCTGTGAATGGAGGGCGGAGTCAGGGAAGGTAAGTGGTGGAATCATTGCACCTGATGGTAATTAACCTGTGTTTGTGTGTCTTCCACAGTGACCGCGCCCTTTAAAAGGAGAGAGAAAGCAGAGAAAGGGAGCTCTCTCCCCAACCAGAAGACTTGTGTGTGTGTGTGTGTGTAGCTGGGAGAGTGTGAAAAGCTGAAAAGCTAAAAATAAAGAGTTTTTGAGAACTCAGTTCTGGGCTGCCGTGCTTCTGTGCTCCACCCACCTGGTCAGATACAACAACATTGCATTAGTTTCCACTGTTATGCTGATGACACATAGTTGTATGTTTCTGCAAAACCTGATGAGAGACACCAGCTTAATAGAATTGAGGAATGTGTGAAGGACATAAGACACTGGATGCTTATTAACTTCCTTCTGCTTAACTCTGACAAGACTAAAGTACTTGTACTAGGACCACATGCAGCTAGAAGTAAGTTTTCTGATTACGCAGTAAGTCTGGATGGCCTTTCTGTTTCTTCACGTGCAGCAGTAAAAGACCTCAGAGTGATTATTGACCCCAGTCTTTCATTCAAAACTCACAATGATAACATCACCCGGATAGCTTTCTTTCATCTCAGAAATATTGCTAAGATAAGAAATTTAATGTCACTACATGACGCAGAAAAACTAGTTCATGCTTTCGTTACCTCCAGGTTGGATTATTGTAATGCCTTACTGTCTGGATGTTCTAATAAGTGCATAAACAAGCTCCAGTTAGATCAAAATGCAGCAGCAAGAGTCCTTACTAGAAATAGAAAATATGACCACATCACCCCTGTCTTATCTACACTGCATTGGCTCCCAATCAAATTTTGTACTGATTATAAAATACTACTATTGTCCTTTAAAGCACTGAATGGTCTTGCACCACAGTACCTGTGTAGCTGGCGCTGATGGGCTGTATGGGAGCATGTGACCATTTTTTGAATATTGACCTTAAGGGAGATAAAGTTCTGTTGTGATTTTTTTTTTTTTGTGTATGATTATTTTATCGGGCGGCACGGTGGTGTAGTGGTTAGCGCTGTTGCCTCACAGCAAGAAGGTCCAGGTTCGAGCCCCGTGGCTGGCGAGGGCCTTTCTGTGCGGAGTTTGTATGTTCCCCCCATGTCCGCGTGGGTTTCCTCCGGGTGCTCCGGTTTCCCCCACAGTCCAAAGACATGCAGGTTAGGTTAACTGGTGACTTTAAATTGACCGTAGGTGTGAATGTGAATGGTTGTCTGTGTCTATGTGTCAGCCCTGTGATGACCTAGCGACTTGTCCAGGGTGTACCCCACCTTTCGCCCGTAGTCAGCTGGGATAGGCTCCAGCTTGCCTGCGACCCTGTAGAACAGGATAAAGCGGCCAGAGATAATGAGATGAGATGAGATTATTTTATCGTGTAGGTTGATACGAATGTATTTTCTCCTTGGTTTGTTAATTTTATTTCTATGTTGCATCTCCCGGTGACTTATGTATGTCATGTGACCTGAGTTGACCTGATTTAACCTGGAAGTGTTAGTGTCAGGTAAATGACTTGAGTGAATGGACATGCTTGGCGTTTTAGCACTCCATGGAATTCTACTGCTGGTACAAGGTGTACACGGTAATTGCTTTGAATTATACTGTGTTTTTTTTTAATATTTTTGTATCTTTGGTAGTATAATGAGTGGCTTGTGTCTTTCTTTGTTGTTTGTCAGTTTTCACGGTGCTTCATGACGAGCAAAGAAAATAAAGAAAGAGTCATGACATCAGTTTGAAGCGTGGACGAGATTTTATTGAAACCAGCAGTAGTTATAGTGAAAACGTGGCCTTCTGACCAAGGATTGCGGTGCTCCTGTGGTGAATCATCAGCGACGCTTTGGCGTGCCAACCTTTTTCGTCTTCCTTCCTGGGTGACCGCGCAGCTGTTCTCTGGCGGGCCGATTGTTCTTTGGCCCTACGGTTCCTCTGCAATTCACGTGTTGCTGTCTCCTGTGGTGGGCCAGATTGCTAACTCCGGTAGCCATCACTGCAGGCCTTCGTGTGCAATTGGCTTGCTTCACGCAAATTGGGAACTTAATAGCGTGGGTGTGCCATTTCTGTGGAATACGGGACAATCTCCGCGTTCGTTCATTGTTGAACAATTGAAGGCTCACCTGCTGCATTCCTGCCATGGACTACAGTTCCTCTTCGGACTCTTTCATCTGCCGTGCCACAGGTCGTATTACACACACAATAAAATGCTACCTTGGTTAATTTTGATGTCATATTAAAGTGAAATAAGAAACGTTAATATGAGAAATGTAATACATTTTACCTTCATTCTCATTTGTTTTAAGACAATGGTTTGCCTACACATTTAAGAGGAATTTAATTTTTATTTATCATCTCAAGTGTTATGCTGTGTGAAGTGCACTGCTTATGAAAAATGTGGGTTTGAGTGATTTGCTGCAATTTAAACACATTTGTATTGTATTTTGTCAACTTTTTAGATTGTAAAATGTCTCATCAAAACGAACTAGAGCCAGTTGACGAATATCTGTTAAAAGTCCCATGGCATGGTGGTTTGTTGATGCTTTAAACGGGCTCGTGGAGGCTTCCGGATGTTATATCCGCAGCCTTTCTCGAAATGAACCCTCGGCACGTAAATATAGCCTCCTGGGAGAAAGCCCCATTTCAGCGCTTTTCCCAGTGTGTCGTTTTGTTAATGAGAAGCAGGAGGCGGGGAAGGGTAGAGGGTGGGGGCGGGCCATGGGGGGAGGGGGAGGGGCTTGACCAAGCTGCGCGCACACATACTCACTGCTATCAGTGCCTGTAGCCACGCTGCTAAGACAAAACCCCATTCTCCCTCGGACTCCTTTCGTAAACTCAACGTGACACAGAGAACAGAGAGTGAGAGTGTTCGGAGTGGTAGTTTACAAACGTATAATACCCTAGGCTTGAACACGCACTCCATAACCAAAGAGGATAGAAGCAGCAACTACAGCAACATATCGCTTATCCAACAGAAGACATGCATTGCGGAGCAATAGTCAAACATAAGCTCATAAGTTACAGTCAATTTCCAGACTAAACTCAGTTTAACAGAGCATGCTGCATGCTCTTTAGTTTTGTAGCGCAGATTACCTGGCTAACTGCAGGAAGCGGTTAGCTGCACAGCTAATGTAGCCATTGCTAGGCTAACGCACCAATTTTAAAACACAGCAAAATTACTAGTTATACACTTACTTGTTCGGTGTTTGTTGCTGATGTGGCAGGGATGCTTGGTACGGACCCAGGCTTCAGTGACAGTTGATGTGCAAAATCTGCCCTGTACTGTCCCAAGTTGTGGAAACATTCCTCAGGAAAATGCTTCCGACAAACATACACCGTCTTAGGTAGACTCGACGGCGTATTATTGAAGTAAATAAAATTAAGCCACTGCGTCTTCAGGGGCTCTCCCGTTGGCAGTAAAAACAGACTCTTTTCTGTGTTGTCACATCCATGTACAGCGCAATTTCCATGTTTCGCTCATTTAGGTGATGCCATGTTGTTGTGTCCTCTATGGTCTCCTCACTACAACTGGGCGGGGCAATCCATACAGTGGGTGGGAATCCAGAGGGGGGGCGTGGGGATCATCTCCCTTGCTGACGTAGTAAAGGGAAGAGCTTATCAACGCGCCGTTTTGACGCGCCATTCTCAAATGTTGGGCATAGTTTGGTTTACACATTATGAAATTTCTAGCCACTGGGGTGACTTAAGAAGGTCAGAGAAACTCATTTTAACATTAAAAAACCTCAGAAAGTGAAAATTTCATGCCATGGGACCTTTAAAAGAACATGAGTGTAGCATTTGTGGATAAAACAAAGAGGTTATTGAAGCTGATGTACCAGAAGGTGAAGGTGCAAAGAGTGCCGTTAGACATTTTTCATGTACGTCATGCACAGAAAAGTCAGAAACCAAAATGAAAGAGCTTAGTGCTGCTGTTACACAGACAAGCGAAACTAGAAGGTCTTCCCGTGACAAACGTTTAACACCAAAGATGCAGGAATTAAAAGAGCAAGAACTCACCCAGAAAGAGAAAAAGTTTAAGTCTGCCTATGAGAAATGGAAAGTCAAAGTCAGAGACGTAAGATCAGAGTTGAAGTCACAGTGCTCTGAGGCAACCTTATTTGAGCTGTTGGATACAGTGGAGAAACAACAGGCTGAACTGACAGAATTATATGACCACATACGACATACAATGGCACCAAGTCAAGAGATTAAGAGAAAAATCGATGCATGCACCACACTAACTACGGACCTGTTGAAGTTAATGGGGGTACGCTTAACTGAAGATGAGATGGAGTTTGATGCTGAGGCAGAGAAGGCAAGGTTATGTATGCTGCTTGACAATGAATATGCACGATCAATATATGGATCTACCGTTTCTAAAGTCACAACCCATAGCCATTGCTCTGGCCATCCTTCAGAAGTCACAAGTATTTCTGTTAAAAGAGCAGAGGTTGCTGCACAGCTGGCAGTGAAAAAAGTTGAACTTGAAATGGAGGCCGACATAGAAGCAAAGCGTCAGCAACTAAAAAAGCTAGAGCAGCACAGAGACATTGAGGTCATGGAAGCAAAACTCAGAGTATATACTGAGGAGAATTTAAGAGATAAAAGTGAGCAATGTAGTCCAGCATGTGATGGGGTGATCAATCCAAGTCCACCTCCCCCTAGCATTGCGTGTTTGATGGGACAAGTTGCAAAGAATGAAGCATATCTAGTGCAAGCTCTGCAGGAGTCACTGGTCTTAACTCAACTTCCTGTTCCAGAACCTTCTGTATTTTCTGGAGATCCACTGAAGTTTATAGAGTTGAGTACAAGCTTCAAAGCTCTTATAGAGGGACGATGTTTCAATGCAGCAGACAGGTTGTTCTATTTGCAGAAGTATATTGATGGTGAGGTAAGGTCAGTTTTGGAAGGTAGTTTCTACAGAAAAGATGAACAGGCCTATCAACAAGCATGGAAAAAGCTGAATGAAAGATATGGTCACTCTTTTGTGGTGCACCGTGCCTTTAGGGAAAGACTTAACAGATGGGTAAAGATTGGTCCAAGGGAGTATATTAAGTTAAGAGAATTTAGTGACTTTTTACAATCTTGCAGCAATGCTATGCCTCACGTCAAGGGTCTTCAGGTTCTGAACGACTGTGAAGAAAACCAGAAGATGCTGGCTAAACTCCCTGATTGGGTGACAAGTAGGTGGAATCGTCATGTCACAAAAGAACTAGACCAAGGTAAAGACTATCCTGGCTTTAGTGAGTTTGCTGCATTTATTGCAAAGGAGGCACGCATAGCGTGTAATCCAGTGTCATCATTGCATGCAATTAAGAATACAGAGGAAAGGACGGTTAGAGAAACAAAACAATCACGAGCAAATACTTTTGCAACCAATGTAAGCTCCTCAGAAGCAGTGTGTTCCACAGTTAAGTCCAATGATAGTGACACTGAAGATTCTGACTCACTCTTGACAACAGTGGCGCATAACATTAGATCAGTTAAATGTGCATTTTGTGGAGAAGGTCATACTACGCATAAATGTGGGAAACTAATGGGAAGACCAATGGAGGAGAAAAGGAAATTTGTGCTGGATAATAAGTTGTGTTTTGCATGCCTGAGAAAGGGACATATCTCTAGAGATTGCAGGAACAGAGCCACATGTGCACTATGTAAGAAATGCCACCCTACACCATTGCATGAAGATCGTCCTGCAGCAAATGCATCCTCACAAGCCATTCTGCCAGCTGAAGAGAATATAGTCTCACTGTCATGTTCTGTTAGTGGAGAAGCAGGCAGCAGTACATCAATGATTGTTCCAGTATGGCTCTCATCACCCAATACAGAGTCTGAAATCCTTGTTTATGCCTTATTGGACACTCAGAGCAGTCATACATTTGTTGATCGGGAGGTGTGTGAAAAGCTGCAGATAGAAATGGAACCAGTAAGACTAAAGCTCTCCACAATGATGGGTGTAGACTCAGTTGTAAAGAGTCAAAGGGTTAGTGGACTCAAAGTTAGAGGGTTTGCATCAGATTGTTCCATCCACTTACCTCCCACCTATACGAGAGACTTTATTCCCCTGGAACAAGCACATATTCCTACTCCTGAGACAGCCAAGAGGTGGAAACATCTCACACCCATAGCTGACAAAATCCATGCTCTGATGGAATGTGAGGTTGGACTTTTGATAGGCTATGATTGTTCTAGAGCCCTGGCACCACAAGTTGTTACAGGCGGTGACTATGAGCCATATGCCATTAAGACAGACTTAGGATGGAGTATTGTAGGAAGTGTGCCACAGAGAACTAATCCTGGTTTTTGCCATCGCATATTGGTCAGAGAAATGCCTCCAGTGACACCGGCTTCTGTCATAAAAGCACTTGAACTAGACTTTGCAGATACTCGAATGGGAGAGAAGAGTATATCACAGGAGGCTGTTCAGTTCCTTCAGGTCTTAAAGGAAGGTGTTCATCAAAATGAATGCGGTCATATTGAAATGCCCTTACTTTTCAAAACACGCCCTCACCTTCCAGACAACAAGAAACTTGCATTAGTTTGACTGAAACATCTAAAACGGAAGTTGGATAGAGATTCTAAGTTCAAACATGACTATGTGAGATTTATGGAAGGCGTCTTTAGAGATGGTGATGCAGAGAAGGTAGAGGACCAAGCAAAATCAGGCAATATGTGGTATATTCCGCACCAAGGCGTTTATCACCCCAGGAAACCAGATAAGATCAGGGTAGTTTTTGACTGCTCTGCTAGGTATGAAGGCACAGCCTTGAATGATCATTTGTTGACTGGGCCTGATCTCACTAATGGGTTTACTGAGGTGCTCTGTCAATTTCATAAACACCCAATCGCCATCATGTGTGACGTGGAAAAAATGTTCCACAGATTTTATGTCTGTAGAGAAGACCAGAACTATCTGCGTTTCCTATGGTGGGAGAATGGCGATATAAATGCAGAATCCACAGAATATCACATGAAGGTCCATCTTTTCGGAGCGTCATCTTCTCCAGGTTGTGCCACTTACGCTATGAAGCATCTCGCCAGCCTGAATGAAAGAGAGTATCCGTTGGCTGCCAGCTTCATCAGGAGCCATTTTTATGTAGATGATGGACTCATAAGCTTGGAATCTGTTGATGAGGCAATTAAGTTAGTAAGGGACGCTCAGGCTGTGTGTGCTAAAGGAAAATTACATCTCCACAAATTCCTTTCCAACAACAGGAATGTACTGGAGTCAATTAGTGTGTCTGACTGTGCTGCTGAGGTGAAGAATGTCGATCTTAACCATGACCATCTTCCTGTGCAGAATGTGCTGGGAGTGAGGTGGGATGTAGAAAATGATGCCTTCTTCTCAATCTCCCTTGATGAGAAATCTGCTACTCGCCACAGAATCCTCTCAGTCGTGACCTCCATTTATGATCCCTTGGGCTTCCTGGCCCCATTTGTCCTTTTGGGGAAGAGGGTGCTGCAGGAAATGTGTCAGAAGGGCATTAGTTGGGATGTACCCTTACCAAGTGAATTAAGGCCAAGGTGGGAGAGTTGGCTGGAAGATTTACCAAATCTGCGCAAATTACAGATCCCAAGGTACTTCATACCTCAAGACTTTGGAAAGATCTTGAGAACTGAATTACATTTTTCTGATGCCAGTAGTCAGAGTTACGGTCAGTGCTCATATGTCAGGCTAGTGAATGACAAAAATGTATATTGTGCCTTGATTATGGGGAAGGCGAGGGTTGCCCCTGCCAAAGTTGTTACTATACCACAATTAGAGTTGAGCGCAGCAGTCATTTCTGTGGCAGTGAGTAACATGCTGAAGGAACATCTTTATACAAGAAAATGGTGGAGGCAGGTGCAATATCTGTGTGAGCAATTTTGGTGCAGGTGGAGGAAGGAATATCTTGCCAACATCTCTCTAAGGCAATGGTGGCACTCTCCCAGGAGGAATGTGCAGGTCGGGGACATTGTAATTGTAAGGGATGACGAAGTTCCTCGCAATGAATGGAAGCTGGCCAGGGTTCTGGAAGTCTGCAAGAGTGATGATGGACTAGTATGCAAAGTTATAATACAGGTGGGGGAACGAAGGTTGGGAAAAAGGGGTGAATGTCTCACCAAGCCCTCCAATATTGAGCGGCCTATACAAAAGTTGGTTGTCCTGGTAGCCAAAAGTTGAAATCCAGTTTTGCTACTTTGTGGTATATGCAAATTATTTTTATGATATGGTGTATCGTTCTTCTTGCTCTGAATTTCAGTGTTAAATTCTATGTGATGTGCAATGTTTTACAACCCCAATTCCAGAAAAGTTGGGACAAAGTACAAATTGTAAATAAAAACAGAATGCAATGATGTGGAAGTTTCAAAATTCCATATTTTATTCAGAATAGAACATAGATGACATATCAAATGTTTAAACTGAGAAAATGTATCATTTAAAAAGAAAAATTAGGTGATTTTAAATTTCATGACAACACATCTCAAAAAAGTTGGGACAAGGCCATGTTTACCACTGTGAGACGTCCCCTTTTCTCTTTACAACAGTCTGCAAACGTCTGGGGACTGAGGAGACAAGTTGCTCAAGTTTAGGGATAGGAATGTTAACCCATTCTTGTCTAATGTAGGATTCTAGTTGCTCAACTGTCTTAGGTCTTTTTTGTCGTATCTTCCATTTTATGATGCGCCAAATGTTTTCTATGGGTGAAAGATCTGGACTGCAGGCTGGCCAGTTCAGTACCCAGACCCTTCTTCTATGCAGCCATGATGCTGTAATTGATGCGGTATGTGGTTTGGCATTGTCATGTTGGAAAATGCAAGGTCTTCCCTGAAAGAGATGTCGTCTGGATGGGAGCATATGTTGCTCTAGAACCTGGATATACCTTTCAGCATTAATGGTGTCTTTCCAGATGTGTAAGCTGCCCATGCCACACACACTAATGCAACCCCATACCATCAGAGATGCAGGCTTCTGAACTGAGTGCTGATAACAACTTGGGTCATCCTTTTCCTCTTTAGTCCGAATGACATGGCATCCCTGATTTCCATAAAGAACTTCAAATTTTGATTCATCTGACCACAGAACAGTTTTCCACTTTGCCACAGTCCATTTTAAATGAGCCTTGGCCCACAGAAGACGTCTGCGCTTCTGGATCATGTTTAGATATGGCTTCTTCTTTGAACTATAGAGTTTTAACTGGCAACGGTGGATGGCACGGTGAATTGTGTTCACAGATAATGTTCTCTGGAAATATTCCTGAGCCCATTTTGTGATTTCCAATACAGAAGCATGCCTGTA
Organism: Neoarius graeffei; assembly: GCF_027579695.1. NCBI lineage: Eukaryota > Metazoa > Chordata > Actinopteri > Siluriformes > Ariidae > Neoarius > Neoarius graeffei. The sequence continues at coordinate 29,911,405 of NC_083574.1, forward strand.
TGTAATGCAGTGCCATCTAAGGGCCCGAAGATCACGGGCACCCAGTATGGTTTTCCAGCCTTGACCCTTACACACAGAGATTCTTCCAGATTCTCTGAATCTTTTGATGATATTATGCACTGTAGATGGTTCAAACTCCTTTCTGATATTGCTCCACTATTTGTCGGCGCAGAATTAGGGGGATTGGTGATCCTCTTCCCATCTTTACTTCTGAGAGCCGCTGCCACTCCAAGATGCTCTTTTTATACCCAGTCATGTTAATGACCTATTGCCAATTGACCTAATGAGTTGCAATTTGGTCCTCCAGCTGTTCCTTTTTTGTACCTTTAACTTTTCCAGCCTCTTATTGCCCCTGTCCCAACTTTTTTGAGATGTGTTGCTGTCATGAAATTTCAAATGAGTCAATATTTGGCATGAAATTTCAAAATGTCTCACTTTCGACATTTGATATGTTGTCTATGTTCTATTGTGAATACAATATCAGTTTTTGAGATTTGTAAATTATTGCATTCCGTTTTTATTTACAATTTGTACTTTGTCCCAACTTTTTTGGAATCGGGGTTGTAACTCTTTTATAATACTGTGTAGGAATTTTTAAATGAATGCGATTATGAATTAGTGTTTTAATTATATGCTGGGTCTAATGTACTGTGAAACCTAGAAATTACCATTGATTGTATTTTTGTATGTATAATTCAAGGTAATTTGGTGGGAGTGTAGCTGGCACTGATGGGCTGTATGGGAGCATGTGACCATTTTTGGAATATTGACCTTAAAGGAGATAAAGTTCTGTTGTGATTTTTTTTTTTTTTTTGTCTATGATTATTTTATCGTGTAGGTTGATACGAATGTATTTTCTCCTTGGTTTGTTAATTTTATTTCTATGTTGCATCTCCCGGTGACTTATGTATGTCATGTGACCTGAGTTGACCTGATTTAACCTGGAAGTGTTAGTGTCAGGTAAATGACTTGAGTGAATGGACATGCTTGGCGTTTTAGCGCTCCATGGAATTCTACCGCTGGTACAAGGCGTACACGGTAATTGCTTTGAATTATACTGTGTTTTTTTAAAATATTTTTGTATCTTTGGTAGTATAATGAGTGGCTTGTGTCTTTCTTTGTTGTTTGTCAGTTTTCACGGTGCTTCATGACGAGCAAAGAAAATAAAGAGTCATGACATCAGTTTGAAGCGTGGACGAGATTTTATTGAAACCAGCAGTAGTTATAACCTGAGTGAACTTATGCTCCTCTATGACCTGCCACGCCTACTTAGACCAAAAGGTGCAGGCTATCTGCTGGTACCTCGTATAGTGAAGGCTACATCAGGGGGCAGAGACTTTTCTTATAAAGCCCCACAGTTACGGAATAGCCTTCCAAGTAATGTTCAGGAATCAGACACAGTCTCAGCGTTTAAGTCTCGGCTGAAAACATATCTGTTTATTCAAGCCTTTTGTTAATGGTGTTTATGAGGTAAAGGTGTAGATCTGTAGGGTCCTCAGACATCAAGTGTTTTGGTAAACTGGGATGTATGGATGCTGTCAGTCACCCACTCGCTTGCTCACTCGAGTTTGTTGACAGTGTAGTGGCTGGCTGCTTTATGTCCCGGAGCTCCCTCATGTCTGTGTTACCTTCTGGCTCTCCCCTTTTAGTTATGCTGTCATAGTTAGTTGCCGGAGTCCCTGCTTGTACTCAGTGCAATATGTATACTGTTCCTACTTATTCAGGTGACATTGGGCATACCTAACAACCTGTGTTTTCTCTCCCCCCCAAAAAAAAATATCTGTCCCTCTGAGTTACTTGTCGGTCCTGGGATCGAGATGCTGACCTCTTCTGCTCCTCGGACCTGCCTGATCCATCCTGGTGCCCTGTGTCTGGTTGGAGTCTCATCACATTGCTCCTGTGGAGGACAGCCCCATGTGGACAGTTGGGGGTCATGCCTGGAGGAGGCTCTGGACTCTTGCAGTGGTGCTTTTGTGGCTGGGGACTGCAGTTGACTTGCTGACTTTGGGACTGCAGTTGTCATGAACAATTTTGCGCTCGGGTTTCCGTTGGTGGGGGGTTTATAGCATCAACGAAGCTGACTTTATTTTAGGACTGTTAATGTTATTGTCATGTTGCCTGTTGTTGCCCAAATGAGGATGGGTTCCCTTTTGAGTCTGGTTCCTCTCGAGGTTTCTTCCTCAAGTCGTCTGAGGGAGTTTTTCCTTGCCACCATCGCCACAGGCTTGCTCATTGGGGATAGATTAGGGATAAAATTAGCTCATGTTTTAAGTCGTTCAAATTCTGTAAAGCTGCTTTGCGACAATGTTTATTGTTAAAAGCTCTATACAAATAAACTTGAATTGACTTGTTTATCATTGTAAAGGCATTTCGTGTGACAAATTCAAACTCATCATTAAGTAGTAAAACCCTTAATCCTTTGGGATTGAGAGCTTCGCCGGTGAAGCTTGGCAGGTTTAAAATTAGTAGGTCATATATTTAGATAAATATCTTTGTGGCAGTGGGGGCGTGGTCAAGCGTCGGTCTGTGAGTGGAGGGCAGAGTCAGGGAAGGTAAGTGGCAGAATCACTGCACCTGATGTAAGTTAACCTGTGCTTGTGTGTCTTCCCCAGTGACCGCGCCCTATAAAAGGAGAGAGAGAGCAGAGAAAGGGAGCTCTCTCCCCAACCAGAACGCGTGTGTGTGTGTGTGTGTGTGTGTGTGTGTGTGTGTGTGACTGGGAGAGTGTCCTGGATGTTTAAAGCTGAAAAGCTAAAATAAGAGTTTAAGAGAACTCAGTTCTGGCCTGCCATGCTTCTGTGCTCCACCCACCACAGAGTCTTCCTACAGTGGTGCCGAAACCTGGGACAGAGTGCAGAGGAGAACAGCCCCATGGAGTCCTCCCCCTTCAAGGACCTGATCCATGCCCTCGCCACGGCCCAACAGAGCCAGCACCAGGCACTGGTCACCCTCTGGAAGGAGCAGGAGCAAAGTTTCGAGGCCCTGGTGCTGGCGCAGCAGGAAGATCTCCAGGCGTTCCGGCATCTACTTGCATCGGTGGGGTCCACCACTGCTGCGGGCCCTCCCCACCTCACCCTAACGAAGATGGGCCTGCACGATGACCCCGAGGCCTTCCTTGTGCTCTTTGAGCCGGCAGCAAAGGCCTGGGGCTGGCCGGTGGAACAGCGCACGGCATGCCTCCTCCCCCTGCTAATGGGTGAGGCGCAGCTGGCCGCGCTACAGCTCCCCGCCGACAGCCGGCTGGTCTACACCAACCTCCGCAGGGCCATCCTCCAGCGTGTGGGGCACACCCCGGAGCAACAACGACTGCGCTTCCGCGCTCTGCGCCTGGAGGAGGTCGACCAGCCGTTCGCGTTTGGCAAGCAACTCCAGGATGCCTGCCAGAGGTGGCTGAGGGCCGACAATCGTGACGCCGAGGGAATCGTCAATCTGGTGGCGCTGGAACACTTCATCGCCCGACTTCCCAAAGGAATAGCGGAGTGGGTCCAGTGCCATTGCCCGGCATCGCTGGATCAGGCCATCAAGCTGGCGGAGGACCATTTGGCGGCTGTTCTGATGGCAGGACAGCATGTCTCCCCTTCTCCCCTCTCTCTTGCTCTCTCTCTCCCCTTCTGTTCCTTGTCCTCGCCCCATTCCCCCTCCATGGAGGCGAGGGCCGGCTCCACCCCAGCCGGCCTGCTGCACCCGCGGTGCCCTACCATTTCCCACTTCTGTGTCTGTCTCTCCACCCCCTCAGGTGAGTGAGCTCCAGAACACCGGTGCAGAGAGAGAGCCTGGGCCGGTTTGCTGGCGCTGCGGGGAGCCGGGGCACCTCCATCATCAGTGCTCAGCGATGGAGGTGGGCACAGTGGTCTGGATCCCCAACGTGCCAGGGACCACCCTTGATCAGGCTAGAGCGTATCGCATACCGGTGAGTATCCAAGGGGATACGTATCAGGCTTTGGTGGACTCCGGCTGTAATCAGACCTCAATCCACCAAAGCCTGGTGCATTGGGAAGAGCACAGTTGGTGAAGGTGTTGTGTGTGCACAGGGATGTTCACAACTACCCTTCAGTGTCGGTCCACATTCTATTTCGAGGGGAGAAATTTAGAGTAAAGGCGGCGGTTAATCCTCGCCTTACCCACTCGATAATTTTGGGGACCAATTGGCCGGGATTTCGGGAATTAATGACTCATTTAGTGAAGAGTGGGACCTGCCATAGTTTAGCAGGGGGAGGTCCTGGTGTGGCATTGGTGGGAGCAGCTGTCACAGAGCCGTCTACGTCATCACCGCATCAGAGTAAGGAGCAGCAGGCTCCTCCTCCCTCTCTCGGGGAATCCCTTGTGGATTTCCCATTAGAGCAGTCTCGAGACGAGACTCTGCGGCATGCGTTTGACCAAGTGAGAGTAATCGATGGTCAAACGCTCCAGCCAAACGCCACCCCGTCCTTCCCCTATTTTTCCATTATTAAGGATAGATGATACCGAGTGACGCAGGACACTCAGACTAAGGAGCCGATCACACAGCTTTTGATCCCAAAGAGCCACCGGGAATTCATATTCCAGGCAGCTCACTTTAATCCTATGGCCGGACACTTGGGGCAGGATAAGACACTAGCCCGAATAATTGCCCAGTTCTATTGGCCAGGGATTCGTGGCGATGTCCGTAGGTGTTGTACGGCATGTCGCGAATGCCAGTTAGTAAATCCAGCGGCCATTCCAAAAGCGCCTTTGCGCCCTCTGCCATTAATCGAGACCCTGTTCGAAAGAATTGGGATGGATCTCGTCGAGCCATTAGATCAGTCAACACGAGGATATCGCTTTATTTTAGTTCTGGTGGACTATGCAACACGATATCCAGAAGCAGTGCCTCTTCGCAATATCTCAGCACGTAGTCTTGTGGAAGCACTCTTCCACGTCATCTTCCAAGTTGGAATCCCCAAAGAGATTCTGACTGATCAAGGCACTATGTTTATGTCACGCACACTGTGCGAACTGTATGGGTTCCCTGGAATTAAGCTGATCTGCACCAGTGTTTATCACCCACAAACGGATGGCTTAGTCGAATGGTTTAATGGCACCCTCAAAAACATAATTAAAAAATTTGCACCGGGAGATAAAGTACTCGTACTGTTGCCTATGTCGAGCTCCAAATTGATCGCCAAGTGGCAAGGACCCTTTGAGGTCATACAGCGAGTCGGGGACGTTGACTATGAGGTGAGGCGGATGGACGGGGTGGGGCACTACAGATTTACCACCTCCATCTGCTCAAACTCTGGAACGAGGAGGTCCCCGTGGCATTGGTGTCATTGGTTCCAGAGAAGGCGGAGCTGGGGCCGGAGGTTCAAAAGAGAACATTGACCGCCTACCACTCCAGTCCCCTGTGGAGACCACCTCTCCCTGACCCAAATCACGGAGGTTGCCCAGTTGCAGACAGAATTTTCTGACATGTTCTCGCCCCTGCCCGGCTGCACCCGCCTCATAGAACACCACATTGAGACGCCCCCGGGGGTGGTAGTGCGCAGCCGCCCTTACAGGCTGCCCAAACACAAGAAAAAGGTGGTTCGGGAAGAACTCGAGGCCATGCTCGACATGGGCATCGTCGAGGAGTCCCACAGTGACTGGAGCAGCCCGGTGGTCTTGGTTCACAAGGCCGACAGGTCGGTCCAGTTCTGTGTGGACTATAGAAAAGTCAATGCGGTGTCTAAATTCGATGCGTACCCAATACCTCATATTGATGAGTTGCTTGATCGACTAGGCATGGCTCGCTTTTATTCGACACTGGATTTGACAAAGGGATATTGGCAGATCCCCTTGACTCCATTATCCCAAGAGAAAACAGCCTTTTCCACACTGTTTGGCTTACACCAGTTCGTCACACTTCCTTTTGGGCTGTTTGGAGTGCCCGCTACGTTCCAGCGGCTTATGGATAGGGTCCTCCGCCCCCACGCCACCTATGCGGCCGCATACCTGGACGATATCATAATCTATAGTAATGACTGGCCATAGCATTTAGAACACCTAAGGGCCGTCCTTAAGTTGCTGAGGTGAGCGGGTCTCACAGCCAACCCGAAGAAGTGTGCGATTGGGCAGGTGGAAGTATGGTATCTGGACTTCCACTTGGGCAATGGGCAGGTGCGTCCCCAAATAAATAAGACAGAAGCGATTGCGGCCTGCCCGCGGCCCAAGACCAAAAAGGGGGTGAGACAATTCCTGGGGCTGGCTGGCTACTATCGTAGGTTTATACCTAATTATTCGGACATCACCAGCCCACTGACTGATCTCACTAAAAAGGGGGCACCAGATCCGGTCCAGTGGACGGAGCAATGCCAGCAGGCTTTCTCAGAGGTAAAGGTTGCACTGTGTGGGGGGCCACTGTTACACTTCCCTGACTTTTCTCTCCCCTTTATTTTGCAGATGGACACGTTGGACTGTTCTGGGGGCTGTTCTGTCCCAGGAGGTGGAGGGGGAGGATCGTCCAGTGCTGTACATCAGCAGGAAGCTGTCGGTGTGTGAGGGCCGGTACAGCACCATAGAAATGGAGTGCCTTGCCATCAAGTGGGCGGTCCTCGCCCTCCGCTACTACCTACTGGGACGCCCTTTCACCCTCTTTTCGGACCACGCGCCCCTCCTGTGGCTCCACCGCATGAAGGATGCCAATGCGCGGATCACCCGTTGGTATCTGGCACTCCAGCCGTTTAAGTTCATGGTGGTCCACAGGCCGGGGGCGCAGATGGTCGTGGCGGATTTCCTCTTCCATCAAGGGGGGGGAGTCAGCTGCAGGCCGGACGGCTCCCCAGCCTGAGTCGGGCGGTGTGGGTATGTGGCAGCGGGGGTGTGGTCAAGCGTCGGTCTGTGAATGGAGGGCGGAGTCAGGGAAGGTAAGTGGCAGAATCACTGCACCTGATGTAAGTTAACCTGTGTTTGTGTGTCTTCCCCAGTGACCGCGCCCTATAAAAGGAGAGAGAGAGCAGAGAAAGGGAGCTCTCTCCCCAACCAGAACGCTTGTGTGTGTGTGTGTGCGCGAGTGAGCGTGTGTGACTGGGAGAGTGTCCTGGATGTTTAAAGCTGAAAAGCTAAAATAAAAGAGTTTAAGAGAACTCAGTTCTGTCCTGCCGTGCTTCTGTGCTCCACCCACCACAGAATCTTCCTACAATCTTCATGAGTTTTTATCATACAAGCACAATAAACATAGACAGAAACTTTATACTTTCCTATGTGCCCACTGCCAAATGTTATATTTTTAAAATTACCCTAATTAGATTAAAAATAAAACTTGTCACCTTACTCAGTCACACCTGAGTCGGAGCACTGAAAGCCCACTTACACATTCATAAAAGACTATTCACATGGTAATGGTATGATAATCACTTTCACTCTTTCGGTTTCAATTGGTTTCTCTTTCACCATGGGAATGCCCACCGTAAACAGGATAAAATCTGTCAGCCATAGTTTAGGCTATTTGGAGGTAAAACTTGTTGAGAGATGGCTAGTGGATTTTATGCGCTTCAGATGATTCAGCACAGCAATTCAATTTCAGGACAATGAATCAAATCATGATTCAATTCATGATTCATGACAGCATTTCAATTCAATCTTGAGAACTGCAATGCTGATTATGAGCAGTGCCTTTCTTTTTCTTTACTTCAACTCGATCCAGCCAAATATCAACTGAAGTAAGTGTAAACATTTCTCTTATTTATTCTGAGCATATCAGTTGATATGCATGCACTGTAGTGCATACACAGGAAAAATGACTGAACAATTTTTCCATAATTAAAAGTATTTTCCTCAAAATAGTTAATGTTGCTCTATTTTGAGTTTAGAGAGTAAAAGTTGGAGTGGGAGCAAAATTTGAGTAATTGTGTAACAGAGTAAAAGAGTTGGTCGGGGCTCTGAACTGAGTAAAATAGTACAAGAGTTAATTTCAAGACACATTGAATCGAGTCTCATCTCTCATCTCATTATCTCTAGCTGCTTTATCCTGTTTTACAGGGTCGCAGGCAAGCTGGAGCCTATCCCAGCTGACTATGGGTGAAAGGCGGGGTACACCCTGGACAAGTCGCCAGGTCATCACAGGGCTGACGCATAGACACAGACAACCATTCACATTCACACCTACGGTCAATTTAGAGTCACCAGTTAACCTAACCTGCATGTCTTTGGACTGTGGGGGAAACCGGAGCAAACCCACGTGGACACGGGGAGAACATGCAAACTCCACACAGAAAGGCCCTTGCCGGCCAAGGGGCTCGAACCTGGACCTTCTTGCTGTGAGGCGACAGCGCTAACCACTACACCACCGTGCCGCCTTGAATAGAGTCAAATACCAGAAAAATAAGCTGTTTGTTTAAAAAAAACCAGTTTTAGAACTGTGTTGAATGTGTCAAAAAAACATTACCTTACCCATTGTGACAAACCGTTTTGATCACTTGACCTGATGGAATTAAGAGTTGGCAGTGAGAGGGGTATTCACTCTTCTCATTGAACAGAATGGATTTTCTTTTACCCTTCTTATTGCATACCCATCCCACTCCCAAACTTTTATCCCAAAACAATAGGACATAAATTTTTTGATGCCCAGTTAATTGTCCAAATCAATGGCACAGATTTAAGATTTGTGCTTGATACATTCCCAAGATTGAACAGACTCACTTCAAGTGATCAAAACAGTTTGTCACAATGGGATAAGGTAATGTTTTTTTAACACATTCCAACACTGTTCTAAAACTACTTTTTACAACATCTTCATTTATCTGTTTTTTTTAAAGTACAGTCATGACATATATAGACTTCGTGGATATTATTGTAGCTGAACTTGTGCCGAATACAAAAAAGTCATATGACTTTGAAAATGCTGCTAAGATTTGTTGAAATTGACAACAAAATCAGAGTATGCCAAAATCATTAGAGTGCCAGAAAATACCCTCAGACCCCCAGAGGGTTAAAATGCGATCTGGTAAATACAAGTAGGTCTGTTTTCTTTTGAAAAATAGTGGGAAGTATGTTGTCCTGCAGCCTCCTCCAGTTGATGGAGGAGTACTTGAGCCTGGTCAAGGGTATTGGAGATCAGTCACTACGTTTACATGCACATAGAGAGAATCGAATTTCTGCCGTTGCTCGACTGAAATCGAAGTTCAAAATGCCATGTATACACCTTAATTCGGCTGAAATTGAACCGAACTTGATTTCTCGGAATCGAGCTACACGACCTAGTTTATGCGATTTCTGCCGAGCTACTTTGTGCATGTATACCCTATCGAGCTAGTTGTCGAGCTACTTCCGGAAGTGACGAGTGACGAGACCACAAGCGGGAAACACAACAGCCTCGGTCGGCATGACAACAGTAGTAGCGAGCAGCAGAAGAGGTCAGGAGGAACAAATGGAGAAGAGAAAATGGCAATGTAGAGCTCTCTGAAGTGTGGGTGGAGCACAGAGGACGGCAGGACAAAGCTTCTGGTACTAATAGGCTTTTTATTGTCAGACTTTTCAGTTTAACAGCCTACTTTTATTCTTGAGAGAAAAACACACACACACGCACGCGCGCGCGCGCGCGCTGTGTTCTAGTCCTGGGATGAGCTCTCCCCTCTGCTCTCCCTCTGCCTCCTTAAATAGGGCGCGGTTACTGGGAAGACACACAAACACAGGTTAATTACCGTCAGGTGTACCGTCGTTCTGCCACTCACCTTCCCTGGCTCCGCCCTCCTGTCACAGACCGGCGCTTGACCACGCCCCCACTGCCACAGGCAAGCAGAAACGTGCACTTCTGGAGCAATGAGGAGACAGAGTTCATGCTCATTCAGCTTAAGGAGTTGAATATATTAAAATTCATGGACGGGAGAAAAACGCGCAATGGAGAACACGGAACTGATAACTTTGTTTACACTCTTGAATAGCTCTTCTTCATGACGACAACCGGAAGTGTACCAACACAATGGGGCGTGTTGCGCCACCTGTGGCTCGGGTGCACAATGCACCTCACACAATAGCCCGATTTCAGTTGTGTGCATGTACGATTGGATTTCTCTGGCACCCTGCTGGGACCTTCAGCTCGATTACCGACAGCAGCTCGATTTGGATGTGCATGTAAATGTAGTCAGTGTCACAGATAACAATTCTGCTCTTTGCCTTTGTCAGCTTGCTCATCCTTTATAGCAATTCTCAAAGCATAAGCCAAACCAATGATGCAGGAGTATCCCCTTGCAGAACACCAGCTAGAATTGAAAAGAACTCAGTATCTCCATCTGGTGACAGAACTTTTGCTTCTGTATTTGTGTGTAGGATTTTGATAGCAGAAACAATGGCATTTGGGACACCATAAACAGCAAGAATTTCCATCAACTTTCCCTGATGGATCGAGTCAAAACCTTTCTTAAAATCAACAAAATTCAGAATTGCAGGTAAATTTTTGGCCTTGATACCTTCTATTAATCTGTGCAGTGTAAAAAATTGTGCAACAGTGGATCTGTTCTGCCAGAAGCCATTTTGGTTTATTCTCAGTTTGGGATCAACATGTAGCCTAAGTCTGTTAAGTAGCATTCTGTTGTACAGTATATCTTCGCACCTGCAGCAGATAAGGTAATACCTCTATAGTTAGTTCTTAGCCCAATATCTCCTTTCTTTGGAAGTGAAAGTATTCCTCCTTTTACCCAAATATCAGGCACATCACAGTGGAATGTTTTATTGCAGATTTGAGCTCATCTACGAAACAGTTTGTTTTCCAAACTTCTGTAGGTATACCATCTAGCCAAGCCGCTTTGTTGCTTTGAGTTGCCTTGATTGAGTCAGCAAGTTCACTCTCTGTAAAGTCACAAGTATTAATGGGCAGGGTGTCAAACACCTTTTCCACTGGTTTATCATCAATCACTGGAGGCTGGCCAAGCAAATTCATAAAGTGCTCCTTCCAAATTTTAACTCTCTCCTCTGGACTTTTTGCTCTTATTGTGCCAGTTTTGGATTTCTTCCTTCCTGAAATTTCATTTATGATTGATCAGGCCAATCTTGCTTTATGGTTTGCATGGGCATCTTCATGGATCTTCACCTTTTCTCAGATGTGGTTTCCTTGCTCAGTTAAATACGCTTCATTGAGTTTGGCCTTGGCATTTTCTACTAGATGTTGATTATCATCAGAAGGATTTGCCTGGCTCCTTTGATGAGCGTCTTTCAATGACTTTCTCATTTGCACAATTTCTTCATTCTCCCAAGGCACTTGCCTTTTGACTTTAGGCTTAAGAGGGACAAGCAGTTCAGCTGATTTTTCATGAGCCTGCATATATGTTTTTGTACATTGTGTTTGAAGACTTATTGTCTGCAAGTAGTTGAATTTCCTGAAACCGATTTTTCACATCAACTGCATATAGAATTCTTACACTATCGTCCAATATTAGTTTTGACCAGTCAGATGGAATTTTCTTGCTTTTACTGGGTTTGCTACTTCAGAATAACCCTATTCTTGCTGTAATCTGTCTATGATCTGATTTCAGTGGCTGTTTTGAGTTGTCAGCTTCACAGTTCCATTCTCTTCTTCCATTTTCTGCTAATAAAAATATGATCTTACTGTGCTCTGACTCCACTTGGATACATAAATATCCACTGTTTCTTCTTTCTTCTGAAAATGTGTTCAGCTCTCTCAAGTCACACTCATTCAGCAGATCCAGTAATAACTTGCTGTTTCTATTTGTTGCATTGTGAAAACAGTATCCCTTGTACTTGTCAGAACCAATTTTTGCATTCATGTCACCAGCAATTATCTTCATGTTATGTCTTGGTATCTGCCTTAATAGACTGGAGAGTTGGTCATAGAAATCTGAGGCTGTTTCATCATCAGCTTCATTAGTTGAACTATAGCATGATATTATAGTCACCATTGAGTTTCCATCAAACATAACTACCATGATACAGGGATTAATTGTTTCTACATCTAATAGAGATTTGAGTGCCATGGGGCTTCGCAGCATGCCTCCAACTCTGAGTTATTTTCAGTTTTTTCTGTGGAGTTTGTGACCAGTTTCCATCCTTTTCATAATTCATGGTACATAACATGATCATCTGGGTGAAACATACGATGCTCTTAAATGCAAATAACATCTATTCCATACTTAACTGATAGTGCTGTTAGTTCACTTTGCTTTGAGATTCCACACAAAGTTCTAACATTGTATGAGGAAACATTAATCAACTTTTTGCATCTGAGTAAATAGTTTTGTGGTCTGTTGATACCAGAAGCATTTTTTTTCAACCCTGACCTGGCTCCCCATCAGGGGATGTGCTCCTTGATCACCTGCACAACAAGCAATGCAGTATTGCGAATTAGAAGAAGAATCTGTCATGTTTGTCTTTCAGTTGCGAATGAGATCAGGTGTTACAACTCATGAAATTTAATAGTTCTCAGCTAACTTGAGATTGAATGCCTATCCACTGTCAGTATTTTGATCCTCTGCACAGCCATAAGTGTTCTCTATACCATAACCTTGGTTTGTTGATGAATACCACAGGGACTACTGCTACCCATAAAATAGCAGGATTTATTAACAAGGTTTACTCCTCTTGATCCACTGTGTTTAGTTCCAAACAGGGACACTTTGTGAAGGATGTGGCTTTTCACCACGCACAGTGATCTTGGGTGTGGAGAGGTTGGGAGCTCACCAAATGACTGTCAGCAACATACCACCCCTGGCTCCTGAGGTACAGGTAGAACTGACATCCAATAGAGGCCATCAAAGGTTTGCTTATTATTCATCTTGTGCGAAATTCACGTCACACACTCCTGCTAACTTTTGCCAGCCAACACCATCCTTGACTTCCGAAGTTCAAATAGAACTGATGCAAACTAGCATTTTCAGCTCATCCCTTACTTTAATTAGATACTGAAATAAAAATGAATCGAACAAAAAGTTTTTTCAGAGACTATTTACATGAAAAATAGCTTTTCTGAAACTAGTATTACATAAACACAAGTACTAGCTTTCCTATTTCTTTTGCAAACATTCATTGTATTGTAATGTGGCTTGCTTTGCAGATTTGAGCAATTTGCCAGAAACCTTGACCTTGTGGCAGTCTGTGTCATTGAAATTGTTAATCTTGCAAGACATCAGATTCACAAGTGTTTGGTGAGAAAACTGACTCCTGAAGTCTGTCTTGATGTGACGCACCATGCTGAATACCCTTTCTACATCACAGTTAGAATTTGGCAGCACCAAATTAGATAGGCCAGTGACAGTGAGGGTGTGGTTGAGCATCAGATGTGAACGGTGAGGAGTCAGATTGAACCAGCAGGTAACGTGATGAGTTACCTATTTTCTTTGCACTTGCTGGCACACAAGGCCTCCACAGATTTCCTCCATTCAGTTCTGTTTGCAGCGGTCACCCGTGCCTCATCCCATGATCTCCATCCTGCTTCCTTTTGCTCTCTTTCTACTGTACGCCACCATGTTGTCTTTGGGCAACCTCTTTTCCTTTTTCCCTCTGGTGCCCACATCAATGCTATGTTCATGATGTTACTCCTTTCTTGCCTCAGGATGTGGCTAATCATTTTGCATCTCCTTCACCTCACTTCCATACTCAATGCCCTCGTGTTAGCTTTTTCCAAGAGCTCTTCAGTGGTGATGTGTTGTTCCCATCTAATTTGCAAAATCTGTCTTAGGCATTTATTTTGAAACACGTCTCCTATTCTGTTGTCTTCCTTGGTCATCTTCCAGGTCTCGCAACCATATAGAAGGACTGGTATCATGAGTGTCTTGAACAGCTTCAGTTTAGTTCTTCTTGATATGTTGTTGGATCTCCAGATCTTTTTTAGCCTTACGAATGCACCTCTGGCTTTGGATAGATGATTCTTTAAATCTTTCATACCACCTGCTTCTTTGAAGACTGTAGCTCCCAGTTAGGTAAATTCCTCCACATCTTCGATATCTTGTCGATCAATGGTTAGCTTGTCTTTGTTGCTTGAATTGATTCTCATCATCTTTGTCTTGATCTTCAGCCCTACTTGCCTAGCTTCTATATTCAGAATATCTACCTTGTCTTGCATCTGTTGTTTGGTGGAAGACAGCAGTGCAATATCATCTGCAAAGTCTAGATCATTGAGCTTGGAAGAAAATTTCCATCTGATGCCTTTTTCTCCATTCCCAACCATTCTTTTCATCACCCAGTCCAGTGCAATCAAAAACAAAAATCCAGACATATTGCAACCTTGCTTTACTCCGGTGGTAATGTCAAATCATTCACATGCCTCCCCTTGATCTTCAACTGTGCACTGGAAACTGTCATAGAATAACTTGACTATTCTCACAATTTTCTCTGGTATCCCATATTTCCTCATGATTATCCACAAACCGTCACAATGGATCGAATTGAATGCTTTCTCAACGTCTATGAAGCCTAGATATAATGTTGCTTGCCATTCATTCACTTGCTCAATGATGTTTCTTAATACAAAAACCTGATCTGTTGTTCCTCTTCTGTATCCTGCCTGCTCCATTCTCAACCTCTTGTCCACTCCGTTCTGCACTCAATTGATGATTATTCTGCCAAGTATTTACCTACAACAGATAGTAGAGTTATTCCTCTGTTCTTGCATTCCTTGAGATTACCTTTCTTTGCTAATTTAATGATTAATCCTTTCTTCCATTTGGTTGGAATCTTCTCGTGCCTCCAGACTTTCTTCATCAACTTGTGGATTTCCTTTGCAGAGAATTCTGCACCTGCTTTCAATAACTCAGCTGTAATCCCTGCTGATTTTCCATTATTCAATCTTGCTCCTCCTACTCAAGCGAGTAGGACGCTTCTTTGCTTTGCTCCTGCTTTCTTGATCTTTATTTCTATACTTTACTTTCTCATTTAATTTCCACTATTTTTTCATTTTATTTTTCATCTTTATAAGCTTTTAATTTAATTTTAATTTAATTTCCACTATTTTTTTTTCATTTTATTTTTCATCTTTATAAGATAAGTTAGTTTTTAAAACAAAATGCCAGGGAGCAAAAAATCCTGCAGAAAATGCATGGAACTAGAACAGAGGATTTCTATTCTGGAATCAAAGATTGATGCTCTGCCAAAGACGGACGAATTAAAAGCAATATCTCAGGAAAGGACTACAGAAACAGTGGCTGAGAATGCAGAGATTGCACTCCGACAGACCGATGGCATTGCAGATCAAGTGGATGAATTCATCAATCAAGCTAGGCAAAATGTGAGTACAGAAAACTGGCAAATGATGGGTGGCAAGCCCAAAAATAAAAACAGAAGAGAAATTACTTCAACACCAGCTCGTTCTACAAATTACAATAGGATCTACAATCCTATGGAAAATCCACAGCCCATAAGGCTTCAGAACAAATTTGAATGCCTCAGGGATGTGGAAGAGGATTTTTCAAGCGGACAAACACATAGTAAAAAGAGATCGCACCAAGATCGAAGAGCTGTGGGAAGAGGCAAAAAGCAACTCGTAACACCACCTGATCCCACAACCCTTGTTCCTGGTGATTCCACTGTAAGACAATTAAAAGGTTATGGGATGATTATTTGTTGCCTTCCAAATGCATCCATCTCTGACACCAAAGACAGCATTTTGAAACTCATGTCCGAGTATAAAACTATTAAACGTATTGTTGTGCATGTGGGAGCAAATGATGTTTTCAGAGAACAGCTGTTTGTCCAAGATGATTTCAGAAAACTTTTTTCTGAGCTCTATAAGACTGGAATTCAATCTTTTATCAGTGGCCCACTTCCAGCGAGAGGAAGTTTTGCTTTTTCTCGACTCTTCAGTCTTAACACCTGGCTTGGAAAAACTTGTTTTTCATTTGGTATGAACTTCATAGATAATTTTAACCTTTTCTGGAATCGCAGAGAATTTTACAAGCCAAATAGCACTGAACTCAGCTGGATTGGAGCCAAAGTCTTAGTAGACCATTACAGACTTGCAATCTTTTCTCAGCCAGCATTGAGGAAAACAGTTGATAAGATGTCGCAGACTGACATAGTTACAAAGCCTAAACAATCATCTTTGCAAGTCGTCATCAAGGACACACAGACATCTGACCTGCAAGACTGCCAACATTCAAAGACAGACTGCCAAAAATCAGAGGACTCCATTTCGTCATCTCTATCTTCCCCCCGGATGGATTTCCCATATAGCGTGAAAAAATTGCTCCCAATGGCTACACTCTCTTTTTCCAGCCCAAATCTGTCATGACAAGCAGTGTACCCAGTTCATCAAAATTGTGTTCACCCAGGACTTTCAGCTGGCTACAAATCTTTTTCACCATCCAAAAGATACATGTCATCTCCAATCCTTTCACCCTCAAACCAAATGGAACATTTAGAAAGTCTTGTTTGATGTACTCTGGGTCCCTGCGAATGGGTGTAGTTTTGAAAACCAGCTGGGACCCAATGTGCCTATGACATTCTCTATTCCTGTGTTGATAAGAAATAGAAAACATAGAGCACATTTAACCCTGGGGGTGAACCAATCTAATCTCCTTCCTGTTTTAAAACAACATCAGAGTGCACAAGCAGATATTACTTCTAGACTTTCTGTAAAGCTAGCTCTTCTGAACGTTAGATCACTTTTAAACAAGTAATTTTTAACTCATGATCTTATTTGCAAACACAATCTTGATTTTTTGCTTCTAACTGAAACTTGGCTGGATCAAGCAAATAGTGCTACCACCCTTATTGAAGCAGCTCCCCCAAATTTTAATTTTTTGAATGTTACCTGACAAGGGAAAGGTGGAGGGATCGCAAATATATTCAAAGTCTCTTTTCAATGTAAACAATCCTCACTTGGTGATTTTACGTCCTTTGAACACTTATGTGCACTTGTTACATGCTCTCCTAACATATTATTATTAACTATTTATAGGCCTCTAAGACATTCAGCCAAAGTTTTTCTGGAAGAGTTTGGTGAACTGTTGTCAGTCATTTGCTTAGAGTTTGATTGTCTTATTATATCTGGGGATTTTAACTTGCATGTAGATAATACTGATAACACTTATGCCAAAGAACTACTTGCAATTATTGACAACTTCAACCTAGTACAATATGTACAGGGGCCGACCCACTCTCGTGGTCATACTCTTGACCTCATCATCACAAAGGGTCTTACTGTTTCTACTACTGTTGTTGACCTGGCCTTATCCAATCAGTTCTGTTTTTTCTTTGATGTTTCTATGTCTCCTCACATTCAGAACAGCTCAACAACTATAGGTAGGAGAGTCATAAAAGACAACACATGTGCTCTCTTTGAGCAAGCTCTCTCTCAGAACTCAACCAAAATGTCAGACTCTGTAGATGATTTACTGGAAATTTTTAATTTAAATATGACCCAAATTATGGATGATATTGCTCCATTCAAAATCAAAAGAGTAAATGATAAGCAGAAAGCACCATGGAAGCAGTACCCGGCTGTTAAACTGCTAAAGAGAGAATGTAGAAAGACTGAAAGAAAATGGCGCAAATCTAAACTTCACATCCATTATCAAATCCATAAAGAGATGCTTTGTAATTATAATTATGAAATTCGTAAAGCAAGACAGTCTTTCTTCTCCAACATCATCAGCAGGAATATGAACAATGCCCGTGTGCTATTTTCAACAGTAGAGAAGCTAACTAATCCCCCACCACAATTAGCACCTGAACTTCTCTCAGTTAATAAATGCAATGAGTTTGCATCCTTTTTCAAAGGTAAAATTGATAAAATACGGCAGAATATTCCTCATAATATATCTCAGTTGCAAAAAATTGAAAAACTGCAATCACCAGTGACACAGACAGATAACTTCAACACAATGTCAGAATTTTGTTTACCGTAAAATACCAAATAATAGCCCGGGCGATTATTTGTCTCAATCACGTAAGAGACCCGGCGCGTATTAGAGACTAGGCGGCTATTTGGAACAGGCGATTAATTCCTTCTTCACAAATACCTTCCCCAAAATCTACCTCAAAACGGGGAAAAAAATCATTCTCAGATAGGCCTACTTTTAACCAGTATAACTTACAGTTTGTTTAGAGTTAGATTACAGATAGCACGGTGCCGACTTCGGGGAATTTTGAAGACGCAGAATGCATCTTCGCATGGCACAGTTGGGGTGGATAAAGGATAAATCACACACCTTTTCCTGTTAATGACTAGTTAAGCGCATGCTTTACAAAATAATCAAGAAACCACACCATTGTCTGTGCGCAGCACTGTGATTTAATTACTCTGCAAAGTTATGGTCACTTGCTATCACCCTCACCCATGCAGCCTCCACCCTTTGTGCTTCGCGATGTCTGTCAATCTGAAATTGCATGGAGGGCGCGACGTTGAAGCAACATAATTAGGGTGCGAAGTGTCAAACCAAAGGGTTTTTTCTTATGCTGAAAAATAAGTGACCTGCAGTGGCTACATACTGTCATCTTGCATCACGTTTCTCTCCAAGACGTCTCCCTATTTGGCCGATATGAGCCTATTCCCCGAGTGAGTTGGTACGGTGGCTCGACCCCGTAGAAAACTTAAAGTTCGGATGAAAGTTAGTTGAATAGGTTACTGACTTGTAGGCCTACATGTTGCCTGCCTGACGCGTGCTTCTGCCCAACTTGCACGACAGATTACTTGTTGAAAAGGCCCCTTGGATTAGATTGGCCGCGAGCAGACTGAAATGCATGTTAGAACGCTCTCACCTTTTTTGTAAAGCGTCTTCCAGATCCGAATGGGTAAGGGCAAGTGAAATGGTATAAGGTCTTTAATAAAACTCAGTGTGTGCTTTGACGCATGCATTCGGCAATTTAGGTCGTTTAACAGAAGCAGCAGTCCAACCTTGGAAACCCGCAGTCCTCAATGTCACCACACACGCTGGCTTTCGTTGGGTATACCCAAAGGGGTGGCTAAGACATCTGTCAAAAGTTACAGAGTTGCATTCCTCAAGAAATATTACGGTAGACCAAGATTATAACATTGAAATGGCATGTTTATTATCACGTAACAAAATGTTGTAAACAGTATTATAGAAATAATTGCATTCATTCATTCATTCATTCATATTGTTTCGGTAGAAAACTATGCAATGCAAAATCATTTAAACACCAGAAAACCAGAAAAGTGCTGGGCCTCAAGATTCTAGATAGAACGTTCGGACGCTTTTTTTTTTTAGACCCCGGCGAGTATTCGGAACCGGCCTTTATTTGTCACAACACACGCGTACACCCGGCCGTTAAAGGGAACTCGGCGGTTAATTGGAACTCGGCTATTATTTGGTATTTTACGGTAATTGATTATGAGACTCTTGAAAAAACTGTACAAAATCTCAGTTCCTCAACATCTGAATTGGACATTCTGCCCACCAGCTTTTTTAAGTCTGTTCTTCATCTTTAATTACAGATGTGCTTCAAATTATAAATACATCCCTGGAGACTGGCGTTGTTCCTGTGTCCCTAAAAAAAGCTGTTGTAAAGCCCCTACTTAAAAAAAATAATCTGGATCCTTCAGTATTAAATAACTACAGGCCAATATCAAATTTACCATTCATCAGGAAAATCCTTGAAAAAATTGTCTTCAATCAATTAACTGCCTTCTTGATATCAAACAACCGTTTTGATAATTTTCAGTCAGGATTTCGTGCCAATCATAGCACTGAAACAGCGCTGATTAAAGTTATAAATGACATACGTCTTAATACTGATGCAGGCAAAACATCGGTCCTGGTATTACTGGACCTCAGTGCAGCTTTTGATACTGTTGATCACAACATACTGCTATATCGACTTGAACACTGGGTTGGGTTGACTGGTAAAGTTATCAATTGGTTAAAATCATACTTAAAAGATAGAAGCTTCTTTGTTACCATGGGAAATTGTTCCTCAATGTCAATGTCCTTGACCTGTGGTGTCCCCCAGGGGTCGATTCTTGGACCATTACTTTTCAACCTTTATATGCTCCCACTTGGGCAAATTATCAATAATAATTCAATTTTGTATCACTGCTATGCAGATGACACCCAAATTTATTTTGCTCTATGACCTAATGATTATGCCCCCCTTGAATGTCTCTACCAGTGTATTGATCAAATCAACAGCTGGATGTCACAAAATTTTCTTCAGCTGAACACAGATAAAACAGAAGTAATTCTATTTGGAAAAAAAGATGAAAGACTCAGGATTACCACTATTCTTGACACAAAAGGGATTAAAACTAAAGAAATGGTTAAAAATCTTGGTGTTTTCATTGACAGCGAGCTAAACTTTGACAGTCACATGAAAGCAATCACTAAAACGGCATTTTATCACCTAAAAAACATTTCCAAACTAAGAGGACTTATGTCAAAAAATGATCTGGAAAAACTAATACATGCCTTCATCTCTAGTAGGGTTGATTACTGCAATGGCCTTTTCACAGGCCTGCCAAAAAAGACCATCAAACGACTTCAGCTGGTTCAAAATGCAGCGGCTAGGGTTCTCACACGAACAAAAAGAACAGAGCACATTACTCCAATTCTAAGGTCCCTTCACTGGCTTCCAGTAAGCTACAGAATTGACTTTAAAACATTGCTGCTGGTGTACAAATCTCTAAATGGTACAGGGCCCAATTACCTCTCTGATATGTTGCAGGGGCCTAACCCAATCAGATCTACCAGATCGAAACAGAAAAATTTACTATTAAAACCAGTTGTTAAAACAAAGTATGGTGAAGCAGCTTTTAGCTACTATGCAGTACAGCTATGGAACCAACTGCCAGAGGACATTAAAAATGCTCCTGCTGTTGGCAGCTTCAAATCTAGGTTAAAGACCAAGCTGTTTTCAGATGCTTTCTGTTAAATAATTAATATTGTCTTCTTTACATTTTTTATAATTTTTACTTTCTCTGCATGTTTCAAATTTACTTTAACTTTAACTTTATTCTATTTTATTCTGCTGGTTTCTTTTTTTCTTTTTCTCCTCCTATTTGAACTACTACTTCATTTTATTATTTTATTTCTACTATTGTTTAATTCTTATTATTTTCTTTTAGTTCTTTTAATTAATTGTTTAATTCTTTTAATATTATATATTAGAATAAAAATAAAATTATTTTATGTAATTTTATTCTCTATTGTTTACTATTTTGTTTTTACTTCTGTAAAACACATTGAACTGCCATTGTGTATAAAATGTGCTATATAAATAAACTTGCCTTGCCTTGCCTTGCTATGGCCACTCTCATGTCACCGATTGTTTGTTTGTTAGTTGATATCTCCTCAATTGAATTCAAATTGAATTCAAAACCATTCTGCTCATTGATAACTATGGGATTTGCTGGTGCTTCTCTATTTAGTACTTCCCTGAAATACTCTGTCCATCTTGCTTGTACATCTTCCTTGTTGCTTAGAAGCTTCCCATCTTTGTCCAGGAAAGCACCACTTCTCCTCGGTCTCTCATTACAAAGAATCTTTGTTAGTCCGTAGAGTATTCTCCTATGTTGGTTCCTTGCAGCTTCTTCTGCCTGGTCTGCAACATCATCCATCCATTTCCTTTTATCTGCTCTTATACTTTTCTTCACCTCCCTTTTTGTGTCCGCATACTTTCTTCTCAGTTGTGTTTTAACTCTTTCCGAATGAGTTCCCAGTATCTTCTTGTTAATATCCTTCCTTTCTTCTATAAGTCTCCATGATAGTTCACTGACCCATGGTTTCTTCTTTTGCCGGGGTTTCCCAAGAACTGCCTCTGCTGCTTCTGTATATGCTTTTTCCATTACCTTGTAGTCTTGCTCTGTCTTCTCTTTCAGCCTGTTCCATTCTTTTCTCTTTCAGTATCTCATACCTGTCCTTTAGCATGATAGTAAAGGCCTTCCTTGTGACTTCGTCTTTCAGTTTTGCAGTTTCGTACCTTACTCTCTGGCTACCTTTTTCCTTTGGTTGGTTTCTTAGTCTTAGCTTGACTTTCATACACACAAGGTAGTGATCACTTCCGATATCAGCCGACCTAAATACTTGAGTGTCTTTTACTGAATTCCTGAACCTTCTACTAATAAGAATATGATCTATCTGGTTCTTGGTTGCTCCGTCCGGTGATGTCCACATTGCCTTGTGTATCATTTTGTGGGGGAAAAGGGTTCCAGTTATTACTAGCTCATTCATATCGCAGATATCACATAACCTACTGCCATTATCATTCTGCTGTCCCAAGCCGTTCTTGCCCATCATTCTCTTGTAATTCTGATTGCTATCACTGACCTTTGTGTTCATGTCCCCAGTGACAATCAGCATGTCATGTGTGTTGCATCCATTCAGCACATCCTGCAGCCTTGTATAGAATTTGTTCTTTACCTGGTCTTCAGCATCTTCGATGGGTGCATAAATGTGCACTAGTGTCAGTTTAATGTGATTGGAATAAAACCGTGCTTTAACTATTCTCTCACTGATTGGGCTCCAATCCATCAGGGCTCTTGTGGTGTTCTTCATATACCTACCCCTTCCCTGTGAATATTGTCTTCTCTTCTCTTATCACCCTCTGGGAGCTGTATCTTCCCTTGTCCGGTCTAATGAGTCTCACTGATGCCCATTATGTCTATGCCTCTCTTAGTCGACTCTCTTGCTGTTTGTGCAACATTTCCACTTTGGTACAGTGTTCTTACATTCCAATTCCAATCCTGGTTATGTTCTTCGGGTGTAGAAGCGGCCTATTTGGCCGAAGGGTGTCCTTCTAGCTTTGGCCCTCCTGCATCATGGACTCTGTTATTAGGATGAGTGGTCACTGCGCACCCAAGATTCAATGGATTCCTTCATTTCAGGTTTCTGTAATATAGTGATTTTTATGGGAGTGGGTTATCAGCCCTCTGCCCAACCCCCAACCTGGAGGACCAGGGGATCACTCTTCATCTGGTCCCTACCCTTTGATCTGTTCAGCATGGGTGTCCCTACCAGGAGTCTTACAACTCCAGCCGACATAGCTCTAGGGGTCACTGGAACACACAAGCTATACCACCACTACAAGGTAGCGATCCCAGCAGTATGGATGTGATGAGTTACACCTGTGTCTAATTATTGGCTGTCTATTAACATCTGTCTGTGTGTGTCTTCCAGATAGCCAGTAATATGAGAGAGAGCCAAGTTCCCCAACACGTGCATGTGTATGTGTCAGCAGTCACTGAAAAGTGAGAAACAGACAATAAATGGACCTGTTCTGAAGCCTGCCTCCCAGTTTCACTTTATCCCAACACAGAAAGTTGTTACACTGGTGACAAACTCCAGGACTGAAGAACAATGCCGCCATGGAGTCCAAACCAGGAGCTCCTCCAAACCCTTGTCAGCAACCTCCAGAACCAACATCAAATCCTCATCAAGCTGTCTGTGGATCAGGGGCAGCACTTCCAGACCCTGCTTGAGCATAACTTTATACTTTACATTTTCCTATGTGCCAACTGCCAAATAATATTACATTTTTAATATTACCTTAATTAGATGAAACATATAACTTGTCACCTTACTCAGTCACACCAGAGTCGGAGCACTGAGTGCCCACTTACACATAAAAGACTATTCACATGGTAATGGAATTGATAATCACTTTCACTCTTTCAGTTTTCATTGGTTTCTCTTTCATGGTGGGAATGCCCACCATAAACAGAATCAAATCTGTCAGACATAGTTTAGGCTATTTGGAGGTAAAACTTGTTTCAAGATGGCATCGGATATTATGTGCTTCGGATGATTCAGGACAGCTATTCAATTTCAGGACAGCGAATCAATTCATGATTCAATTCATGATTCAGGACAGTGATTAAATTCAATCTTGAGAACTGCAACACTGTTAAGTGGTGCCTTTTTTTTTTTACTTTGATCTGATCCGGCTGAAGATTAACTCAAGTAAGTGTAAATATTTCTTCTATTTCTTATGAGCATATTGGCTGATATGTGTGTGCTGTAATGCATACACAGGAAAAATGACTGAGCAATTTTTCCAGAGTCAAAAGTATTTTCCTCAAAAATAGTTAATTTTGCTATTCTTTGAGTTTCGAGAATAAAATTTGGAGTTGGAGTGGGAGCAAAATTACAGAGCAATTGTGTAACAGAGTAACAGAGTTGGTTGTGGCTCTGAGCTGAGTAAAATAGTTCAAGAGTTAATTTCAAGACACACTGAATAGAATCAAATACCAAAATAAAGTCAAATACCAGACAAATAAATATGTTGTAAAAAGCATTTTTAGAACTGTGTTGGAATGTGTGAAAAAACATTACCGTACCCATTGTGATGAACCGTTTTGATCACTTGACTTGATGGGATTAAGAATCGGCAGTGGGAGGGGTATTCACTCTTCTTATTGAATGGAATGGAATTTTTTACTCTTCTCATTGAATACCCCTCCCCCATCAACCCTTTATCCCAAAACAATAGGACATACATATTTTGATAGCCAGTTAATTGTCCAAATCAATGGAGCAGATTTAAGATTTTGTGTTTGATACATTCCTAAGACTGAACAGAATCACCTCAAATCACCAAAACGGTACGTCACAATGGGTAAGATAATTTTTTTACACATTCCAACACAGTTCTAAAAATGCTTTTTACAACATCTTCATTCATCTGTGATTTTTTTTAAAGTACAATCATGACATACATAATGTAATGCAGCTGTGACAAACCAGATGCTCGCGGATTAAGAATAAACTCAAGGTTTTAATAGACACAGTGAGAGGAGACAATGTACAATAACCAGGCCAGGTCAATACCAGGAAATCCAACAAAGTAATGAGGACTAGACAAATTGTGGTCATGAAACGGGCAATAGTCCAAGAACCGGGAATCAGGAAAAAACAGGCAGAATAAACACAAGGGCTAGGCAAATCAGAGTCAAGAAACAGGTGAAGGTCGAGAAATGGGGAAGCGAGAGAAACAAGCAGGTAAACCGGGAAGCAGGGAAACGAGCAGGTGTGTGAGTGGGATTGTGGGAAGTGGAGTCCAGAGTGTTTGGTGAGCATGACAGTACCCCCTCCCAGGAGTCTGAAGAGGCCGAGTGATGAGGGCGACCACGACGACCACCACTCATGCTGCCAGGAACACTCCTGAGCGAGCCATCACAACTGCCATCGTGCTGGACAGAGGGTCATCGCCACGGATGACCTCTGGGACCACTGCTGGGCAGACTGCCGGGAGGGCTGGACCCCTGGCATTGGGACGGCCCCTAGGCCGAGGTGTGGGCTTCTCTGGATGACACTGATGGAACTCCTTCACCAACCCCGGATCCAGAATATCTCATGTGGGAACCCAGCTACGCTCCTCGGGTCCATAGCCCTCCCAGTCCATAAGGTACTGCAAAGTCCCTCGTCTCCTTCTGGAGTCCAGCAACTGGTGGACAGCATACACCGGGGTGCCTTCTACGTCCACCGGAGGTGGGGGTGTGACATTGGGTGTGGCCTCATCCAACGGACCTGGGACAACAGGTTTCAAGAGAGATGAATAAAAAGAGTTAGAAACATGGTAATGCACAGGCAGATCCAATTTGTATGTAACTTAATTGATTTGCTGGAGAATTTTGAATGGTCCTATGTATTTGGGTAATAACTTTCTACCTCCCTCAGGAAACCTGAAGTCCTGGGTCAACAGCCACACTCGGTCCCCAGGGAGGTAGGTAGTGGTGTCCCCTCTATGGCAATCTGCCATCCTCTTGTGTAGACAGAGGGCGTTCTCGATCTGCTGATGGGTCTGTTCCTAAACCTGCTCGGTCTGTTGCATCCAATTGTCCGCAGCCTGGTTGTCAGAGGGCATGGCCGACCATGGCATTAAGGGGGGTTGGTAACCCAGCATGCATCGAAAGGGTGTGAGACCTGTAGCAGAACTGATTAATGAGTTTTGGGCTATTTCGGCCCAGGGCAAATAGTCCGACCAATCGGTTGGGTTTTCATGACAGTACAGTCTCAAAAACTTTCCCAGTTCCCGGTTAACCCTCTCACATTGACCATTAGACTGGGGGTGGTAACTGGAAGTGAGGCTGACGTTAACCCCCAGTCTCTCAGAGAAAGCAGACCAGACATGTGAGGTGAATTGGGGCCCTCGATCGGACACGATATCTTCTGGGATACCAAATAGACAAAACACATGATTAAAAAGGGTTTCAGCTGTCTGAAAGGCAGTGGGTAGGCTAACAAAGGGAACAAATCTAACTCCACATGAGAACCTATCTACAATGGTCAGAATGACCGTGTAATTCTGTGAGGGGGGCAGGTCAGTGGCAAAGTCTACTGTTACATGTGACCATGGACGAGAAGGGACAGGCAACAGATGGGTTTGTCTCCTTGTCCATGGTCACATGTAACAGCAACCACATGTGACCATGTGGAAGAGTTGTTGTGGGGGCAACCACAACAGATGGGAGTAGTACATTGACTGCCTCCGAGGAGGCTTCGGGACTGGGATATATGCGAGACAGAGCATCTGCTTTAGTATTATGTGAACCGGGGTGATAAGAGATGGAAAAATTGAATCAGGAAAAGAAGAGGGACCACTGGGCCTGACAAGGATTGAGCCATTTAGCTGACCATAAATATTCTAGGTTTTTATGATTTGGTAACACGAGGAAGGGATGTGTAGCTCCCTCTAGCTAATGACGCCACTCTTCGAAAGCTAATTTCATAGCCAGCAATTCTCTATCCCTGATACCATAATTACATTCAGCAGGGGTCTGTTTGTGGGAGTAGACGGTGATGGGATGTAGTTTACAGGCGTCACCTATGTGCTGGGACAGCACCGCCCCAGTGCCTACCTCAGAGGCATCCACCTCCACCACGAAAGGCTGATTGGGATCAGGATATTTCAGGATGGGGGCAGAGGTGAAGGCTATCTTGAGGGCTTCGAACGCCTCCTGTGCCCGGGGGTTCCACAAGAGTCTCTTAGTTTTTCCCTTCAATAATTTGGTAAGGGGAGCTGCAAGACTATTGAAGTTATGAATGAACTGATGGTAGAAATTAGCAAACCCAAGAAATCATTGGAGCTCTTTTATGGGTGTAGGGATGGGCCAATTTGTTATGGCTCTCACTTTCTCATCATCCATAATGACACCTTCTGGACTGATAACCTAAGGAGGAGGTAGAAGGGAGATGAAACTCACACTTCTCTCCTTTAACAAGCAACTGATTCTCAAGCAGACATGTGAGGATGGAACGGACATGATGAATATGGGTTTCAAGATTCGGGGATTAGATCAAAATATCATCTATGTATGCAATGGCATATTTGCCAAGCATATCCCAGAATACGTCATTAACAAAAGCCTGAAATACGGACGGGGCATTGTGCCACCCAAAGGGCATTACCAAATACTTGCAGTGCCCCTAGTGGTGAGAAATGCTGTTTTCCATTTGTCACCCTCCTTAATATGAACTAGATTGTAAGCGCTTTTTAAATCAAGTTTCGTAAAGATATGTGCTCCACGAAGTTGTTCTAGCACTACGGGAACTAAGAGCAATGGGTAGGAATATGGTTTCATGACTTGGTTTAACCCATGATAATCAATGCAGGGCCTAAGTACCCCGTCTTTCTTGTTGACAAAAACAAACTCTGCAGCGGCGGGGGAAGTAGAAGGACAGATGAAACCCTGTTGTAACACTTCCTGAATATACTCCTCCATAGCTCTCTCCTCTGCCTGAGTAAGTGGGTAAACCCTAGATTTAGGTGGGACCGCACCATCTAGTAACTCAATAGAACAGTCATATTCTCTATGAGGGGGAAGTTTGGTAGCATTCTTTTTACTAAACACTTCTAGCAAATCACTGTATTCAGGGGGCACGGAAACTATGACATTGTCATTGGGACTTTCTATAGTGGTAGACAACACCAGAGCTGTGGGAAGCGTGAGACAATGATCATAACAGTAACTGGGCCATGAGAGTATTTCCTTGTCAGACCAGGATATGAAGCAGTTATGTTTTCTGAGCCAAGACAAACCTAAAATAATTGCATACTCATACACTAAGTGTTTAGTACAAAACAACAAATCTTTTCAGAATGCAAAGCACTGACAGTCATATTAATGGGTTTCGTGACCTGGGTAACAAGTCCCTCTCCAACTGGATCCCCATTGACAGCCATCAGTCTCAGTGGTGACTCCAGTGGCTCCATGGGAATCTGGAGTTGCTCCCCCAGCTCGGCATGGATAAAATCCCCCTCAGCTCCGGAATCAATGAGTGCTGAAAACATACAGACAGACTGAAGGCAGTGAACTGTCACAGGCAGGAGGAAGGACTTGGAGACTAACCCCTTAGTGGGTGCACTCACCACATAAGCATGTGGAGCAGGCTCCACACGCTCTCCCAGGGTCAGTGCCAAAGTGCTGCATCAGTGGATTTGACAGTCATGTAGGAGGTGACCCGCAGCTCCGCAGTAAAGACACAGTCCTTCATGGAGATGTTGTTGCCTCTCCTCTGCAGACAAATGGAAGGAGTCACACTGCATGGGCTTGGGGGGGGGGGTTCTGGCTCCTTAGGCATCTGGGTCAGCAGTGGGCATGGGCAATGAGGAGCCAGTGCAGCAGCTGGAGCCATAGGGGATCTACGCAGACCTCTCCCATGCTTTAGTTGGTCCAGGCGAATGGCAAGGGAAATCAGACTCTCTAGGGAAAGACCATCATCCTTGCATGCCATCTCCGCTAGTATGTCAGGGTTCAAACCGTTGCAAAATGTAACCAGTAATGCTGGCTCATTCCAACCACTCCCAGCCAAAAGAGTGCGAAATTCGAAGGCGTAGTCCAACACTGAGCGATTACTCTGACGTAAATGGGCGAGTAATTTCCCTTGAGAGTGACCACCATTCGTGTGATTGAACACAGCTTTGAATTTGTAGCGCGGATCAAGTGTGGGTGGAGCACAGAGGACGGCAAGACAACGTTTGGAGGCAGAGAAGGCTTATTTATTTTTCTAACTTTTCAGTCGAAGCAGCGTAAACACACACACACCCATACACACGCACTCTGCATCCAACCCCGGGTTGTGCTCCCTCTGCTCTCTCTCAGCCTCCTTAACTAGGGAGCGGTTTACTGGGAAAACACACACAAAACAGGTTAATTACCGTCAGGTGTAGCGATTCTGCCACTCACCTTCCCTGGCTCCACCCTCCTGTCACAGACCGGCGCTTGACCACGCCCCCGCTGCCACATACCCCCACCACCCGACTCAGGCTGGGCACCCGTCCGGCCCGCAGCCGACTCCCCCCCCCTTGACGGGAGAGGAAGTCCGCCACGACCATCTGCGCCCCCGGCCTGTGGACCACCTTGAAGTTGAAGGGTTGGAGTGCCAGATACCAACGGGTGATCCGCGCGTTGGCATCCTTCATGCGGTGGAGCCACTGGAGGGGCGCATGGTCCGAACAGAGGGTGAAAGGGTGCCCCAGCAGGTAGTAATGGAGGGCAAGGACCGCCCACTTGATCGCCAGGCACTCTTTCTCAATTGTGCTGTAGCACCCCTCACGCACTGACAGCTTCTGGCTGATGCATAGGACCGGGCGGTCCTCCCCCTCCACCTGCTGGGACAAAACAGCCCCCAGCCCTCTGTCCGACGCATCCGTCTGTAACAAAAAAGGGAGAGAGAAGTCAGGGGAGTGTAAAAGTGGCCCCCCACACAGTGCAGCCTTTACCTCAGAGAAAGCCTGCTGGCACTGCTCCGTCCACTGGACCGGATCTGGCGCCCCCTTTTTAGTGAGGTCAGTCAGCGGGCTGGTGACGTCCGAATAATTAGGTATAAACCTACGATAGTAGCCAGCCAGCCCCAGGAACTGCCTCACCCCCTTTTTGGTCTTGGGCTTCGGGCAGGCCGCAATCGCTGCTGTCTTATTAATTTGGGGACGCACCTGCCCGTTGCCCAAGTGGAAGCCCAGATACCGTACTTCCACCCGCCCAATCGCACACTTCCTCGGGTTGGCAGTGAGTCCCGCCCGCCTCAGCGACCTAAGGACGGCCCTCAGGTGTTGCAGGTGCCGCTGCCAGTCATTACTATAAATGATAATGTCGTCTAGGTAAGCGGCCGCATAGGTGGCGTGGGGCTGGAGGACCCAGTCCATCAGCCGCTGAAACGTAGCGGGCGCCCCAAACAGCCCAAACAGAAGTGTGA
Source organism: Neoarius graeffei (assembly GCF_027579695.1). Taxonomy (NCBI): domain Eukaryota; kingdom Metazoa; phylum Chordata; class Actinopteri; order Siluriformes; family Ariidae; genus Neoarius; species Neoarius graeffei. Next base: position 29,941,434 of record NC_083574.1, read on the forward strand.
CGAACTGGTGTAAGCCGAATGGTGTGGAAAAGGCCGTTTTCTCCCGGGATAACGGAGTCAAGGGGATCTGCCAATATCCCTTCATCAAATCCAGTGTCGAGTAAAAGCGAGCCATGCCTAGTCGATCAAGTAGCTCATCAATACGAGGCATTGGGTACGCGTCGAATTTAGACACCGCGTTGACTTTTCTATAGTCCACACAGAACCGGACCAAGCCATCGGCCTTGGGAACCAAGACCACCGAGCTGCTCCAGTCACTGTGGGACTCCTCGACGATGCCCATTTCGAGCATGGCCTGAAGTTCTTCCCGAACCACCTTTTTTTTGTGTTCGGGTAATCTATAAGGACGGCTATGCACTACCACCCCCGGGGGCATCTCTATGTGGTGTTCTATGAGGTTAGTGCGACCGGGCAGGGGCGAGAACACATCCGAAAACTCGGCCTGCAACTGGGCGACCCCCGTGAGTTGGGTCGGGGAGAGGTGGTCTCCACAGGGGACCGGAGAGGTACGTGATGCCAATGTCCCTTTTTGGACCTCCGGCCCCAGCTCCGCCTTCTCCAGAACTACCGACACCAACGCCACGGGGACCTCCTCGTTCTAGAGTTTCAGCAGATTGAGGTGGTAGATCTGTAGTGCCCCCTCCCTGTCCGTTCGCCTAACCTCATAGTCGACGTCCCCGACTCGCCGTGTGACCTCAAAGGGTCCTTGCCACTTGGCGATTAATTTGGAGCTTGACGTGGGCAACAGGACGAGTACCTTATCTCCCGGAGTGAACTCTCTAAGGTGCGTGCCCTTGTTGTACAGGCGGGCTTGCCATTCCTGGGCCTGCCGCAAATTCTCCTGAGTTAGGTGGGTGAGCATGTGGAGTTTTGCGTGCAGATCCATAACGTACTGAATTTCGTTTTTGCTCTGTGAAGGTCCCTCCTCCCAATTTTCCCGCAGTACATCTAAGATGCCGCGTGGCTTACGCCCATATAATAATTCGAACAGGGAGAACCCCGTGGAGGCTTGGGGGACCTCTCGCACTGCAAACAACAAGGGTTCGAGCCACTTATCCCAGTTACATGCGTCCTCACTTACGAATTTTTTGATAATGTTCTTGAGGGTGCGATTGAACCGTTCAACTAAACCGTCCGTCTGTGGGTGATAAACGCTGGTGCGGATCGACTTAATACCCAGTAGCCCATACAGTTCGCTCAGTGTTCGTGACATAAACGAGGTGCCTTGGTCAGTCAGAATCTCTTTTGGGATTCCAACCTGGGAGATGACGTGGAAGAGGGCCTCTGCAATACTGCGTGCTGAGATATTGCGAAGAGGCACCGCTTCCGGGTATCGCGTTGCATAGTCCACCAGAACCAATATAAAGCAGTACCCTCGTGTTGACCGATCTAATGGCCTGACGAGATCCGTCCCAATTCTTTCGAACGGGGTCTCGATTAATGGTAGGGGGCGCAAGGGCGCTTTTGGGATGGCTGCTGGATTTACTAACTGGCATTCACGGCACGCCGTACACCACTTACGGACGTCGCCGCAAATCCCCGGCCAATAGAATCGGGCCATTATCCGGGCGAGTGTCTTATCCTGCCCGAGGTGTCCAGCCATGGGATTAAAGTGAGCCGCCTGGAATACCAATTCCCGGCGGCTCTTTGGAATTAACAACTGGGTGACTTGCTCTTTCGTTTGAGTGTCCTGCGTCACTCAGTATAACCTATCCTTCAAAATGGTAAAATAGGGGAAGGACGGGGTGGCGTTCGGCTGGAGCGTTTGACCATCGATTACTCTCACTTAGTCAAACGCGTGTCGCAGAGTCTTGTCTCGCAACTGTTCCAGTGGGAAATCTGCGAGGGATTCCCCAATAGAAAAAGGAGGGGCTGGCGGCTCCTCACTCTGTCGCGGAGATGACGTAGACGGCTCTGCGACCACAGCTCCAGCCAAAGCGACACCGGGACCTTCCCCTGTCAACCGGCAGGACCCACTCTTTACTAGGCGTGCCATTAAACCCCGAAATCCCGGCCAATCAGTCCCCAAGATCAAAGAGTGGGTAAGGCGAGGATTAACCGCCGCCTTCACTATCGATTTTTCCCCTCTGAAATATATGTGGACCGACACCAACGGGTAGCTGTGAACATCCCCGTGCACACACAACACCTTCACCCCTTGTGCTCCCCCCAATGCCTCATCTTGAACCAGGCTTTGGCGGATCGAGGTCTGATTGCAACCCAAATCCACCAACGCCTGATATGTAGCCCCTTGTACACTTACCGGTATGCGATACGCTCCGGCCCGATCGAGGGCAGCTTCTGGAGCGTTGGGGATCCGCACCACCGCCCCCACCTCCATCGCTGCGCACTGTTGCTGCAGGTGTCCCGGTTCCCCGCAGCGCCAGCAAACCGGCCCGGGCCTTCCCTCTGCAGCTGTGTCCTGGGGCTCACTCACCTGAGGGGGGGGAGAGACAGAAACAGAAGGGAGAAACAGGAGGGCACCATGGGTGCGGCGGGCTGGCTGGGGTGGAGCTGGCCCCCGCCTCCATGGTGGGGGAATTGGGCGAGGACAAGACACGGGAGGAGGGGGGGAGAAAGAGAGAGAGAAGAGGAGAGAGAAGATGATGTCACCAGTTGTCCTGCCACCAGAACAGCCGCCAAATGATCCTCTGCCAGTCCTACGGCCTGATCCAGCGACGCTGGGCGGTGGCACTGGACCCACTCTGCGGTTCCGGCTGGTAAGCGGGCGATGAATTGTTCCAGCGCCACCTGGTCGATGATTCCCTCGGCGTCACGATCTTCGGCCACCGCCAGCAGGCGTCCCGGAGCTGCTGGCCGAACGCGAACGGGCTGCCGACTTCCTCCATCCGCAGCGCGCGGAAGCGCTGGCGGTGCTGCTCGGGCGTGCACCCCACGCACTGGAGGACGGCCCGGCGAAGGTCGGCGTAGGTCAGCCGGTGGTCGGCGGGGAGCTGTAGCGTGGCCAGTTGAGCCTCTCCCGTCAGGAGGGGGAGGAGGCGCGCCGCGCGCTGCTCCATCGGCCACCCCGAGGCTTCGGCGACCTGCTCGAACAAGGTGATGAAAGCCTCGGGGTCATCCTGCGGGCCCATCTTGGTCAAGGTGAGGGGAGACGGGCCCGCGGCCGGGGCACTGGTGGACCCCGCCGACGCGAGGAGACGCCGGAACGCCTCTCGATCTTCCTGCTGGGCCAGCACCAGGGCTTCGAAGTGGCGCTCCTGCTCCTTTCGGAGCGTGACGAGTGCCTGGTGCTGGCTCTGCTGAGCCGTGGCGAGGGCGTGGACCAAGTCGGCGAACGGGGAAGATTCCATGGGGCTGCAAAGCTGGTGCTCCACCGTCCCGGGTTTCAGCACCACTGTAGCGCGGATCAAGTGTGGGTGGAGCACAGAGGACGGCAAGACAACATTTGGAGGCAGAGAAGGCTTATTTATTTTTCCAACTTTTCAGTCGAAGCAGCGTAAACACACACACACCCATACACACACACTCTGCATCCAATCCCGGGTTGCGCTCCCTCTGCTCTCTCTCAGCCTCCTTAACTAGGGAGTGGTTTACTGGGAAAACACACACAAAACACAGGTTAATTACCGTCAGGCGTAGCGATTCTGCCACTCACCTTCCCTGGCTCCACCCTCCTGTCACAGACCGGCACTTGACCACGCCCCCGCTGCCACAGAATTCTTTCATGAAATTGTCGTAAGTGTTGAACTGGACAATGGGCCAAACTGCGGTAGCCCAATCTAAGGCCTTGCCCGTAAGGTGCGAAATCACAAAAGAAATGCGAGCCTTGTCTGAGCTCTGGGGGGAATTCGAAAAAAATATAGAACATTGTAACAAAAACCACTTACACTGATTAGGTGAGCCATCAAATTTATCTGGCTTGCTGACAACAAATGAATAGGTACCTGCCATGGGAGGAGCAGCTTGGTTCGTGATCCTGAGCATGCTGGGGAGGTTGAGTCGTTGGAGTTGGGTTGTGATTTCTTTCATGCTTTCGTCGATCTGTACTAACTGTTTGTGCTGTTCACCCTGCTGCTGAGTAAGATTCTGGATGGAGTGGGTCACAGAGTCGAAACGCTGGTGATGTTGTCCAAGCATCTGTCCTTGACTGCTAAGTGCCACCTGTAGCTCCATGTAATCTGCCATCTGCATGTTGGCACAGTATTCTGTAACATGATTGTGACAAACCAGATGCTCGCAGATTAAGAATAAACTCAAGGTTTTAATAGACACAGTGAGAGAAGACAATGTACAATAACCAGGCCAGGTCAATACCAGGAAATCCAACAAAGTAATGAGGGCTAGACAAATCGTGGTCATGAAACGGGCAATCGTCCAAGAACTGGGAATCAGGAAAACACAAGCAGAATAAACACAAGGGCTAGGCAAATCGGAGTCAAGAAACAGGCGAAGATTGAGAAACTGGGAAGCGAGGGAAATGAGCAGGTAAACACAATGGCTAGGCAAAACAGGAAGAAATCGGAAGGCAAAAAGGGTCATACACGGAAACACAATCAGAAATATAAACACTTAGTAGGCTCATGGAAATGTGGAGGCAATACTGTGCAATGAACAAAACAAACAGAGGGATATAAATACAGACATAAACAAAAAGGTACAGGTGATGACATTTAGAACTCAGGTTGGCTGAGGGAGTGCACATGGTAGTGTCAGGTGTGTGAGTGGGATTGTGAGAAGTGGAGTCCAGAGTGTTTGGTGAGCCCAGGAGCATGACACATAGTACATAGACATTATTGTAGTTGACCTTGTGCTGAATACAAAAAAGTCATATGGTTTTGAAAATACTGCTTAGATTTGTTGAAATTGACAACAAAATCAGAGTATGCCAAAATCATTAGAGTGCCAGAAAATACCCTCAAACCCCAGAGGGTTAAACTTGATCACCTCCTCTGGAACCATCCATCCTTGCAGTCCACCCATGTTTCGACCCAGTCTACAGAGTCACCCACACCCATGGATGTTTCAAAAACTTGAACACCCCATTCTGAAAGAAAGCAGAAATGTCGGGAGAGGTTGTACTTCTACTGTGGGGAGCCCAGTCACTTGCTGGCCCAGTGTCCCATCCATTCAGTAATCTCCAGAAGGCCTGACTATCCCAGGCTGGCAGACCGCCCAGACACCCCAGTGAGTCATAAGCACTTTCCTTCTCATCCATTCCTGAAGCTCAATGTCTTGCTGTCCATCTCAGAGACCTCCCATATTCTCTCTGCTCTGCTAGACTGCAAAGGGCAATTTCATCCATGTTGAGGTAGAGGGATTGGTCACAAAAAGGATCAGACCACTGGAGATCCAGGTCAAGGCCCTGCACTGTGAACACCTCTCCCTGTATGTAACCTGAACCACTAATCATGCTATTGTCTTAGGATTTCCATGATTACAGCTGCACAATCCCTTAATCTCCTGGCAACAAAAGGAAATTTTGAAGTGGTCCTCATATCACCAGAACTGTCTTCATCTGTCCCGATTTACTCTGGCTTCCACCTCCATACAAAGCCCCTCTTCTTGAGGCAGCAAACAGGTCCCAGCTTGCTATCACAACCTCAGTGAAGTTTTCAGCCAAGGCAAAGCTAGCAGACTACTTCCTCACAGACCCCATGACTGTGCTATCAACCTCTTGCCTGGCATGACCCTGCTGCCACATTTACCCTCTGTCTAGAACTGAGCAGTCTGAGATGGAGGAGTATGTACAGGAGGTGCTACAGCAGGGGTATATCCATCCAGCCACCTCTCCAGCATTCATGGGGTTCTTCTTTATGGAGAAGAAAGGGGAAGGTCTTTGGCCTTGCACTGACTATGGAGGTCTCAATCAAATCACTGTGAAATATCCGTATCCTTTACCCCTGGTACCATCAGCTTTAGAGCAGCTTAGATCTGCATGTATCTTCACCAAGCTTGACCTCAGAAGTGCCTCCAACCTGGTGCATATTTGGGGGGGAGACGAGTGGAAAACAGCCTTCAGCACAACTTCTGGTCACTCCGAATATTTGGTCATGCCTTATGGCCTCTTTTGCGCACCCAATCAGGATGCCGTCAATGACCTGCTCAGGGACATGCTGGAATGCTATGTGATCACTTACATTGATGGTATCCTGATCTACTCCCCAGATGAAACTAGTCATCATGTGCATGTCAAAGCAGTACGTGGCAGACTCCTGGAAAACCAACTATACGTGAAAGCAGAAAAGTGCGAGTTCCATGTATCCAAGATCTCGTTCCTAGGTTACATCATAGGTGCCCACAAGGTCTCTGCCATTACCTCCTGGCCCAAGTCCACCTCCGTCAAAGAACTCCAAAGATTCCTTGGCTTTGCTAATTTGTACTGACAATTCATCAGGGGTTTCAATACCGTTGCTGTGCCATTCACATCCCTACTCAAGAGGGGTCCAAAGTGCCTACAGTGGAATCAGGGGGCAGAAGATGCTTTTACCTGACTCAATTCCACCTTCACCTCAGCACCTATCTTGAAAACACCCAGATCTCTCGAAACCTTTCACTGTTGAGGTGGAGTCTTCTCCCAGTGCTGTGGAGAGAGAATCCCAAGCTGTATCCAGGAGCATTCTTTTCCAGAAAACTGAGTGACTGAGAAGAACTACGACATTGGGAACCGAGAACTGTTGGCTATAAAGTTAGCCTTGAAGGAGTGGAGACATTGGCTGGAGGGGGCCTCTCACCTATTCGTCATATGCACAAACCATAAGAACCTGGAGTATCTTAAAGCTGCTAAAGGTCTGAATCCACAACAAGCATGATGGGCACTGTTCTTCACCAGGTTTAACTTCACCATTGCATACCATCGAGGTTCCCAAAACACTAAAGCTGACACTGTATCATGCTTGTATGCCTCCACCTGACTAGTCTTGAGTCCACACTGATCCTGCAGCCCAAATGCTTTGTGAATGCTCTCTCCTGGGAAATTGATAAGGAATGGGTCTGTAACCAACCCTGCCACCTGGCTGGGAATTGGCCCCTGGGGCTCACATTCGTCCCACCTCAGTACCAGGGTCTCCTGATCACCTGGGCTCACTCATCTCCCGCCACGGGACACCCAAATAGCAGGCACACATACCAACTCATCAGAACCAAGTATTGGTGGGAGAACATGAGAACAGATATCAAACCATTCATATCATCCTGCTCAGTTTGCGCTGTGATGGAGTAGCCCATCACGAGGTGTGGGGCACATGCGCGCACACACACACACACACACACACACACCTGAAGTGAACCTGTTTTCATTCTCACAATAATTACGTTTCATCCCATTTCAATTGTACTGTTCAATTAGTCATTTTAGGTCGCCAAAAGTGCACACTTGCCTTCCTAAATAACCACTTTACTTGCCATAAAATCACCTTTCGGTTTTACTCACCACTTCACTCTATAATTCATCTGCCATCTGTACCGCATTTATTTAAACAGTGCAAACATCATTGTTGCTCCTAAAAAGCCTCATTGGCAGGGGGCTCATGAGTGGTCAGTATAATTTTGTAGGTTTTTTATTTTTTATTTTGTTGATTTCTTACCAGCTTTATTGGTCAGAGTAATACCTGAATTATGTTTTTCTTTATTTTTTCATATTTTGTTTATTAGAATTAGGCATGCCTGGATTAAATTGTTATGGATTATGCTGATTTTCATGGGTATAGGAGGAGCCTGGAACTTTAAAAGGGAGGCTACCTCCAAGCTTGAAAGGAGTTGCTGGAGTTACACAGGAGGTAACATCTCTGGAGAGACTTTGCCAGTAAATGAAGTACTGTGTATAAATAGTTTTTTTCCCTTCTCTCCCCTTTTATGGACTTTTGCATGTTTCTTGTATATATTTATACATTTTTTTCACTTATTTCTTGTTGCACTTGGGAAATAAGCACAATAAACACCACCAAAACTGGAATTACGACTATGCCATTGTTGTTGTTTTTTTTTTTTGAAAGGAGAAATCGAACTTCACGACATTTGTTGTCAAGAATGGGATGGCTAGTCGTAAGAAGACAGCTTGTCTTCCAAGGCAGCCAACTGGATTATGCTCTCAGCAGCGAGCAGCACAGGAACAGCCACCACCTGATCCAGCTTAGGAGACAGTGCCTTCTGATTTGTCTGAGGAGAAGGAGGTCAGACCTGGTCATTCCTGGTTTGACGATCAGCCCTCCAGACCTGATCCTGCCCCTGTTCTACCCAGTGCAGCTGGGAAGGAGCTGCTGGCCCTGATGAGAAACTTTCTTACAGCCCAACAGTGATGAGAAGAGGACTTGCTGCATGAGCTATGTGATTTACAGATCTCCTTGCAGCAAGTTCAGCCAGTTCCTCAGGCAGCGACTGCGGCTGAAACCTCAAGTACAGCGACAGCAAGTAGTCCCTGGACGGAACTGCCAACATCAGTACCATGGCAACGTCAGAGATGGGAGTCATCACAATCCCTGTTTGCTGATGAGGACTGTGATGCCAGCAACCAGGAACCACAGGTGCAGAGGCCATATGCTGCTGAGCCTAAGATTCCCCCATATCAAGTGGGCGAGGACATTGAAAATTACCTGCTGTGGTTTGAGAGCATTGCCAAGACATGGAAATGGCCAGAAACTGAGTGGGCCTGCCGGCTTGTCCCTCTTCTGTCTGGGAAGGTGTTGGAGGCCACCATGGATGAAGTTATCTCTATGGATGAAGATAACGGCCATTGCTACAAAAACCTAAAAGATGCCCTGCTGACCAAATTCAACATTTTGCCTGAGACATACAGGCAGCAGTTTCGTGCTACTTCAATGCCAGCAGGAGAAACCCCCACTGAGACTTATCATCTGAGGGGTCTCTACCGCCACTGGATTTGACCAAATCAACTCTTCAAGGAGCAGATCGGGGAGCAGATCATCTTGGAGCAGCTGCTGTGGCTCTTCCCACCGGACGTGAGGACCTGGGTGAAGGAGCATGAACCTGAGGATAGATCTTCTGCAGCAAAGCTGGGGCTGCAGTTCCTGAATGCACAGCGGGGAGGAGGACTGACACGCTTCACCAGCACAATACCCCGACCAGCTATGCAGTCCTCACAGGCCCAGCATGTCAAGGGTTAGAGGAGCCAAGAAACCAGAGGTAACTTCAGTTCCACTACAGCCCAGCCATCTGTTGGTAAGCCCTTGATATGTCATTATTGTCAGCAGTCAGGCCACAAAGCTTCTGTGTGTCCAGTATGCAGAGCCAAGCTTACTGGTTTCTGTTATGCACCCAGACAAGAGGCAGAGGTCTCTGAGAACAGAGGTCTTAGAAAAAGAATCCATAAAACTGTGACTTTGAATGGCCAGCAGGCAACTGCACTATTAGATAGTGGCAGTGTCACCTCTTTGGTGAAAAAGGCTTTTGTGCCAGTTGGATGTGTGGATTATGGTAGGAAAACAAACATTGTGTGTGCGCATGGGGACAGCCATGCCTACCCCAAAGCAGAATTGACTGTGAGCATTGATGAACATCTGTATTTGATGACTGTTCATGTTGTGGACAATTTGCCTGTGGACATAATCCTTGGAACAGACCTGCCTGTTCTCTTGGATTGCTTGCAAGAGGTAAACTGTCATTGTGGAGAGAATGTATCATGTCCTGTGGTCACTAGGGCCCAGGCTAAGGCCAGCTTGCAACCTCTCCTAGATCTGGATGATAGTCTGTGTGAGGGTGGCATCAAATGGCCAAGAAAGTCAAGGCACCAGCGTCACTTTGAAAAGCACTTACAGTCACCTGAACCTGATGTCAAGAATGTGAATTGTGATGTAACATGAAAGGTACCTGAGAATATTGGAGAACTTCAAAGGCAGAATGAGTCTTTGAAACATGTGTTTGCTAAAGTAGTTGAGAAAGCTAATGTGAACCTGGGGGTAAGAGAACAGTTCATTGTTGAAAATGATGTGTTGTATGCACTTAATGACACCCACAAACGTCTCATTATCCCTGCTAGTTGTCGCTTGTTGGTAATGCACTTAGCACACACCCTTCCATGGGCCAGCCACTTTGGTCATCACAAAACATTCTTATGCATCATTTCACGATTTTATTGGCCCAGCATGTACAATTACATGAAGACATATTGCACCACATGTCAAAAGACGTGCCCAACTCACAGTTCTGTCAGGGATCTCCTCCATCCATTGCCTATCATCTCCACCCCTTTTCAAAGGGTTGCCATGGACATTGTGGGCCCTCTAATAAAGAGTGCCAGGGGCCACCAGTATATTCTTGTTGTGTGTGATTACACCAGCAGATTCCCAGAGGCATTCCCATTCCACACCATCACTGCTCCAGCTGTCCTTCTGGCCTTGATTCAGCTCTTCTCCAGAGTGGGGATTCCTGATGAGATCCTGACCGACCAGGGCACCAATTTTACCTCCCGCCTGCTGCAGCTGTTTTATAAGCAGTTGGGCATCGCAGCCATCTGGACCACACCTTACCACCTTCAGACCAACAGACTGGTGGAGAAGTTCAACCAGACACTAAAAAGGATGTTGCAAAAGTTTGTGGATGACACCAGGAGAGACTGGGACCGCTGGCTGCCTTTCTTACTGTTTGCTTACAGGCAGGTGCCACAAGCATCCACCGGGTTTTCTCCCTTTGAATTTCTGTATGGCTGGGATATTCAGGGCCCTTTGGGCTTATTCCAAAAGAACTGGAAAGCACCTGAGCCCTCAGCCAGAGACCGAGTGGTGGTCCAATTTGTGCTGCAGATGAGAGATCGGTTGGCCCAATACAGTGAGGAGGCTGAGGAGAATCTGAGGGAGGCCCAAAAGAAGCAGAAAACCTGGTATAACCAGCATGCATGGCATCGCGGCTTGAAGTCAGGGCAACAGGTGCTGCTTCTGCTTCCTTCCTCCAACAACAAGTTGTTGGTTAAATGACAGGGTTCTTATATGATCATCCAATGGATGGGCCCAGTCACATATGAAGTCCATCATCCTGACAAGAAAAAGCCCAAGCAGACCTACCATGTGAACCTGTTGAAGGAGTGGAAAGAGCCAGTCAGCCGAGCACCGGAGGTTACCTGTCTGGTGAAAGAGGTAGAAATGGGGGAGGAAGACAACCCAGGTGTGGCTATAGTGACTGAAGCTTCTTGCCTTGTGCTGGTTCATCTGACTGCTGAGCAGGCTGCTGACCTTTGCCAAGTGTTCCAGGAGGTGCTGTCCCTCTTCGCTGCCAAACCAGGGAGGAGCACTCTCATAGAACACGTCATCTGACTAAAGGAGGGTCAACCCATCCACCAGCGACTGTACTGGGTTCCACAGTAGCTGGTGGACAAGTTACAGCAGGAGGTGGATGCCATGATGAAACTGGGGGTTATTGAGCCATCCAATTCCAAATGGTGCAGTCCAGTTGTCATTGTCTTCAAGAAGGATGGTTCTTTGAGGATCTGCATTGACTTCCAGAACCTCAATGCCATCTCAGAGTTTGACGCATACCCCATGCCCAGGATTGATGACCTGCTAGAGAAAATCGGGTCAGCAACATACATCATGACCCTTGACCTGTGTAAAGGGTACTGGCAGGTGCCCCTGGAGCCTTCCAACAGACCACACACTGCATTTCACACACCTGCGGGCCTGTTCCAGTTCACAGTGATGCCTTTTGGCCTTCACGGAGCCCCAGCCACCTTTCAGCGGTTGATGGACAAAGTCCTCCAAGGGTGCGAAGATTGTAGTGCTGCCTGCCTCGATGATATGGTAATCTTCAGCAGCACCTGGAAAGACCATGTCCAGCATTTAAGGCAGGTCCTGGAGAGGCTCCAGAGTGCTGGACTAACCCTCAACATTACAAAGTGTGATTGGGCTTGGCAAAAGACAAGGGGCTACCAGCTAGGAGAAGAAGTGCGACCACAGGTGGATAAGGTGGAAGCTATCCAAAATTGCCCTCATCCTTGGACCAAAAAGGAGGTGTGATCTTTTCTGGGACTAGCTGGGTGGTACAGAAAGTTTATGCCCCAGTTTGCCACAATTGCAGCCCCACTTACTGCGCTCACTGCCAAGGATCAGAAAAACTCAGTGGCCTGGACAGAAGAGTGTGCGAGGGCATTCTGCACCCTCAAAGCCTGTCTGTGCTCTTCACCAGTGCTTCAAAGCCCTGACTTCAATAAGCGGTTCCTGGTGCAGGTGGATGCATCTGCTGTTGGCCTGGGAGCTGTTCTGGCTCAGGGAGAACTGGGGGATGAACGACCCATCCTGTACTTGAGCTGCAAACTTCTGCCCCAAGAAACCAGGTACTCAGCAGTGGAAAAGGAAGGCCTGGCGATCAAGTGGGCATTAGAAAGCCTTCAGTATTACCTCCTGGGAAGAGAATTTGACCTGGAGACGGACCATCGTGCCCTCACCTGGATCAGTTCAATGAAGGATCACAACAGCTGCTTGACATGGTGGTACCTGTCCCTGCAGCATATTCAAATTTACCATTCAACACAGGTCTGGCAAGTCCAATATAGTGGCAGACTACTTGTCCAGACTGCCAAACTTTGCCAATCTTTGGGAGGAGGGCAATGGTGTGACGGAGTAGCCCATCACGAGGTGCAAGGCGCATGCACGCACACACACACACACACACACACACACACAGCTGAAGTGAACCTGTTTCATTCTCACAATAATCACCGTTCATCCCGTTTCAACTGTACTGGTCAATTAGTCATTTTAGGTCGCCAAGAGTGCACACTTGCCTTCCTAAATAACCACTTTACTTGCCATAAAATCATCTTTGGGTTTTACTCACCACTTCGCTCTATAATTCATCTGCCATCTGTACTGAGTTTATTTAAACAGTGCAAACGTCATCATTGCACTTAAAAAGCCTCATTGGCGGGGCGCTCATGGGTGACATCAGTATAATTTTGTAGGTTTTTTTTATTTTATTTTTAATTTTGTTGATTTCTTACAGGCTTTATTGGTCAGAGTAATATTGGGACCTGAATTATGTTTTTATTTTTTTCATATTTTGTTTATTAGAATTAGACATGCCTGGATTAAATTGTTATGGATTACGCTGGTTTTCATGGGTATAGAAGGAGCCTGGGGCCTATAAAAGGGAGGCTACCTCCAAGCTAGAAAGGAGTTGCTGGAGTTACACAGGAGGTAACATCTCTGGAGGGACTTTGCCAGTAAATGAAGTATCAGAATCAGAATCAGAAACACTTTTATTGGCAGGTATGTGGACACACACGAGGAATTTGACTCCGGTTCACTTCACTCTCATAGTACAAAACAGATAAAAAAGCGTATACACAAAACAAACAAGCAAACAACAACAAAAATAGGTGCATAGTGCAAAGTAATCCAAGTAAGTCAAGTATGGAATAGTTAAATAAATATAAAGTATACAGTGTGCACAGAATGACGGTATAAGTGTTCAGATATTTTACAAGTGATGTTACTGATATGTGAATCTGGATTTTAGCTGTTCATCACAGAAAGGATTTCCCTTTTGGTGCAATATGGTGCATAGTGCAAAGATGAAATAGTAAATTTAAATAAGCATAAATATAAGTAACAGTGAGCACAGAATGACAGTATGAGTGTGCAGATATTTTGCAAGTGATATTACTGATATATGAATCTGGATTTTAGCTGTTCATCACAGAGACAGCCTGAGGGAAGAAACTGTTCTTGTGTCTAGTTGTTTTTGCATACAGTGATCTACATCGTCTCCCTGAGGGGAGAAGATTAAGCAGATTGTGACCAGGGTGTGATGGGTCCGCAGAGATGTTACCTGCCCATTTCCTGACTCTGGACAAGTATAAGTCTTGGATGGAGGGCAGGTTGACACCAATAATTTCCTCTGCAGACCTTATTGTCCATTGCAGTCTATTCTTCTCCTGTTTGGTGACCGATCCAAACCAAACAGTGATGGAAGAGCAAAGAACAGACTGAATGATGGCAAAGTAGAATCGTGTCAGCAGCTCCTTAGGCAGGTTGAGCTTCCTGAGCTGGCGCAGAAAGTACAACCTTTGCTGAGCCTTTTTGATGATAGTGACTGTGTTTGTCTTCCACTTCAAGTCCTGAGAGATTGTGGAACCCAGAAACCTGAAGCTTTCAACGGCAGTCACAGTGTTGTTGGTGATGGTGATGGGCAGCAGAGTGGGGGGACTCCTCCTAAAGTCCACTGTCATCTCCACAGTTTTGAGCGTGTTCAGCTCCAGATTGTTCTGACCGCACCACCAGACCAGCCGTTCAACCTCCCGTCTGTATGCAGACTCGCCATCGTCCCGGATGAGGCCAATGACCGTTGTATCGTCTGCAAATTTCAGGAGTTTAACAGATGGGTCTCTTGAGGTGCAGTCGTTGGTATAAAGGGAGAAGAGCAGTGGGGAGAGCACATACCCTTGGGAGGCGCCAGTGCTGATAGTCCGAGTGCTGGATATGATGCTCCCCATCCTCACCTGCTGCTTCCTGTCAGTCAGGAAGTTTGTAATCTATTGACAGGTGAAGGAGGGCACAGTGAGCTGGCTGAGCTTGGTGTGGAGGATGTCTGGAACAATGGTGTTGAATGCCGAACTGAAGTCCACGAACAGAATCCTGGCATACGTCCCTGCAGAGTCAAGGTGTTGCAGGATGTAGTGCAGACCCATATTGATTGCATCATCTGCTGACCTGTTTGCCCGGTAGGCAAACTGCAGGGGGTCCAGCAGGGGGTCTGTGATGTCCTTCAGGTGTGACAACACCAGTCTCTCGAAGGACTTCATGACTACAGATGTGAGAGCTACAGGCCTGTAGCCATTCAGTCCTGTGATGGTGGTTTTCTTGGGAACCGGGATTATTGTGGAGCGTTTGAAGCATGAGGGGATTTCACACAGCTCCAGGGATCTATTGAAGATCTGGGTGAAGATGGGAGCCAGCTGATCAGCACAGACCTTCAGACAGGAGGGTGACACATCATCTGGGCCAGGTCCCTTCCTGATCTTCTGTCTGCGAAAAAGCTGACAAACATCCACTTCACAGATCTTGAGTGCTGGTGTGGGGTCAGAGGTGAGAGGAGGCAGAATAGCAGGGGGTGTAAATGGGTCTTTAAAGGAACAGTCCACCGTACTTCCATAATGAAATATGCTCTTATCTGAATTGAGACGAGCTGCTCCGTACCTGTCCGAGCTTTGCGCGACCTTCCAGTCAGTCAGACACAGTCAGATGCGCTGTCACTCCTGTTAGCAATGTAGCTAGGCTCAGTATGGCCAACGGTATTTTTGGGGGCTGTAGTTAGATGCGACCAAACTCTTCCACGTTTTTCCTGTTTACATAGGTTTATATGACCAGTGATATGAAACAAGTTCAGTTACACAAATTGAAACGTAGCGATTTTCTATGCTATGGAAAGTCCGCACTATAATGACAGGCGTACTAACACCTTCTGCGCGCTTTGACAGCGCATTGATATCTGAGCTCCGTATCAATGCGCTGCCGAAGCGCGCAGAAGGTGTTAGTACGCCTGTCATTATAGTGCGGACTTTCCATAGCATAGAAAATCACTACGTTTCAATTTGTGTAACTGAACTTGTTTCATATCACTGGTCATATAAACCTATGTAAACAGGAAAAACGTGGAAGAGTTTGGTCGCATCTAACTACAGCCCCAAAAAATACCGTTGGCCATACTGAGCCTAGCTACATTGCTAACAGGAGTGACAGCACGTATGACTGCGTCTGACTGACTGGAAGGTCGCGCAAAGCTCGGACAGGTACGGAGCAGCTCGTCTCAATTCAGATAAGAGCATATTTCATTATGGAAGTACGGTGGACTGTTCCTTTAATGTCTGGGGGGGAGAGGTGTGATTTGTCGAATCTGGAGTAGAACACATTCAACTCGTCAGCCAGTTGATGGTTCATTGCAGTGTCGGGGGATGGTCTCCTGTAGTTAGTGATATTCTTCAGGCCTGTCCACACTGATGCTGGATCATTGACTGAAAGGCTGTTTTTGATCCTTTCAGCATAGCTCCTCTTAGCTGATTTCACCTCTTTCGTCAGTGTGTTTCTGGCCTGTTTGTACAGGACTCTGTCCCCACTTCTGTAGGCCTCCTCCTTGGCCTGGCGAAGCTGTCTGAGTTTTGCGGTGAACCAGGATTTGTTGTTATTGTATGTGCGGAAGGTCTTGGTGGGCACACACATATCCTCACAAAAACTGATGTAAGATGTCACAGTATCAGTCAGTTCATGCAGGTCTGAAGCTGCAGCCTCAAAAACACTCCAATCAGTGCAGTCAAAGCAGGCTTGTAGTTCCACTTTGGCCTCATCAGACCATCTCCTCACCGTCTTAACTACAGGCTTAGCAGATTTCAGCTTCTGCCTGTAGGATGGGATAAGATGAACCATACAGTGATCAGATAGTCCCAAGGCTGCATGGGGGACAGAGTGGTATGAGTCCTTTAAAACAGTGTAACAGTGGTCCAGAGTGTTAGAGTCCCTGGTGGGACACTTAATGTGCCGTTTATATTTTGGCAGCTTGTGGCTGAGGTTTTCTCTGTTAAAGTCCCCCAAAACAATGAGCAAAGAGTCCGGGTGGTTTTTCTCCACATTATTTATCTGGTCAGCCAGGTGTTGTAACACCTCAATAACACATGCCTGAGGGGGGATGTAAACTCCAACCAGAATAAATGAGGAAAACTCTCGCGGAGCATAAAAACGGTTTGCAGTTTATGAATAATGTCTCCAGATGAGGACTGCATGATTTATTTAGAACTGTGACATCAGTACACCAACCTTCGTTAATATAAAAGCAGACTCCACCTCCCCTCGTTTTCCCCATGAGCTCCGTTTCGCAGTCCGCTTGGTGAAGGTGAAATCTAGGCAGATGGACAGAAGAGTCTGGGATGTGCTCACCAAGCCAGGTTTTGGTGAAGCACAAGGCAGCAGATCTGTTAAAATCTGTGTTGATTGTGTTGAGGAGCAGCAGTTCGTCCATCTTATTGGCCAGAGAGCGGACGTTAGCCAGGTGAATAGACGGGAGCGCAGTGTGAAAACCCCACTGCCTCAGTCTGATGAGCGCGCCGGCTCGCTTCCCCTGGTGTCTCTGGCGTCCTCGGCGTAATCCATAGAGAGCTGCTGCTCCCCCGACAAGTAACTCTGAAAAACTTTCCGGATTGATGAAAGCCGATGAAAGAACTTTACTGGTGGTTAATCCAATGTTTATGAGTTCTTCTCTAGAGTATGTGACCAGTGAAGAAACACAAGAAACACAACAAATACACAAAAACGTAGAAAGTACAAGAGAGCGAAGTACCAAAGCAACCGTCCGCAGCGCCATCTTGGAATATATATAAGTACTGTGTATAAATAGTTTTTTTCCCTCTCTCCTCTTTTATGGACTTTTGCATTATTCTTGCATATATTTATAAAAAAAATTTAACTTATTTCTTGTTGCAATTGGGAAATGAGCACAATAAACACCACCAAAACTGGAATTATGACTACGCCATTGTTTTTTTGGAAAGGAGAAATTGAACCTCATGACAGTGCACAAGCTAATGTCCCTTGAGCTCCACATGCATGTAAACTCATGCCACTGCCCATACCCCAGAGACCATGGTCCCACTTGGCTATTGATTTTATTACAGACTTACTCAGATCACAAGGCAATATAGTCATCATGGTGGTGGTAGACCAGTTCTCCAAGGGACTTGGAGTCATTCCCCTGCCTGGTCTACCCACAGCCCTCAAAATGGCAGCGCTCATATTTGACCAAGTGTTCAGGTACTTTGGGATCCCTGAGGACATTGTGAGTGATCGGGGATCCCAGTTCTCATCCAGATTATGGGCCAGTTTCATGAATAAGCTCAGGGTTTTGGTGAGTCTGACCTCAGGACACCACCCTCAGTCTAATGGCCAAGTGGAACATGCCAACCAAGAAATAAGGTGTTTCCTGAGGGTATTCTACCTCGAAAACATCAAGAACTGGTCCCAGTTGCTTCCATGGGCAGAACATGCTTAGAACTCCCTCCGACACTCAGCCACCCAACTCATGCCATTTCAATGCCTTCTTGGATACCAACCTCCATTGTTCCCTTGGGATGACTCACCCACACATATCCTTGTGGTTGACGCCTGTTTGAACAGGCATGAACAGGTATAGGAGAGTGTTCACCAATGTCTTGAGCTAGTGGCCAGCAAATACCAGCAATATGCGGACAGACACAGAAGAGAAACCCCCATGTACGCACCAGGGGACAGAGTATGGGTGTCCACCAGAGACCTACATAACCCCAACGCTTGCAAGAAGCTCAGTGTCAGGTATATCAGTCCCTTCAAGGTTCTTCACCAGGTCAACGAAGTGTCTTACAAACTGGAGCTGCCACCACACTGCTGCTTATCTCATACATTTCATGTATCCTGTCTCAAACCTGCCATCCAAGAACTACTAGCCAAAAACATGCCTACTAGTGAAACCCCAGCCCCAGTGGAAGGAGAAGGAGGGACCAGTGTACTATGTACATATGATCCTCCACTCCCAATGCAGACAAGAAAACCTGGAATATCTGGTGCATTGGGAGGGTTACAGTCCAGAGGAGTGCAGTTGGGTAACTGCCAGGGACATTATCGACCCCTTATTAACCCGTGAATATCACAGTCAGTACCCTGAAAAACCAGCACTGAGAAAGCGTAGGTGCCCCAGGAAGGATAGCACTCCTGGAGTGAACGCCTTGGGGGGGGTTCTGTCAGTGACTGCATGAGTTCGTGGCAACCTTCAAGCCTAGCCACAATGGACTACAACTCCCAAGCGCCACAGTGCCTTCTCTCTCCCGAGCACCGATTGGGATTACACCTGTTCCTTATTCCAACACCCTATATAAGCATGCCAAACACTCCTATGTTGTCCTCACTACAGTTTAGGAACTGCAGCTATACAACTAGCTAAACTCTTCCTTGTAAATGATGACTTGAGACATACTGAGCTTTAGTTGCTGTTTACTGTGACTCTTTTACACCATCTTACAAGGACAGAGTGAAAACTGTGACAAGACAGAATACAAAATCACCATTTTAGTCTGCAACATGTGCTTTTCCTCAATGTAAATGGATGTAAATGAAATGCTTTTTCATGTAAATAATGTTTTTTAACATTAACTTATGCGTCCAAATATGAAATTATTTACTTACGACATTGCCTCTGTGGCGTTTACAGTGTGGATTACATGCGATTAACACAGAAACACAGGTGTGAAGAGCTTGAGCTTCTTTTAGGGACACTCCCACTCAAAGTGATTTGGCATCCTATAAGGATTGGAACTACTGGTTTACATATTGTGACCAAGTACACACACATTAAATATGAGTTTCTTTTATTTTTTCAAAATAAAATTTTTATTTATTTTTCAATAATAAACTTATGCCATCATAAAACTCTTTATGTAAAAGTAAATTTTTAATATAAATTTCTAATTGTTTATTTCTCATTTTTGAATAATTTTATCATGAAAGTTTGGATATTTGATACAATCTAGAGGCAGGTGTTTGACATTTTCTTTTACACCACAAGTTGTATATTGATTGGAGGTTATTTTTTTTAAAGAAATTGTGTACCATTAAGTAGACATTTTCCAAATCTAAGTCTTGTAATTATCCTTTGTTTGTTTCTGTTTTTGTCAGAATATGTGGTATGTGTTGTAATATTTGGTTCAAGTTGGTAGAAGAATCTACCAGTTTGGAAATTTTCACATCTGTCTTGCCATATTCTAAAAATAACATATGTGATATGTTTTGTAATATCAGAAGTGGTAAAAGGGTAATGAATGTCATAATAGGTTTTATTTACCAATCTTTTGGCCAATTTATCACCCATTTCATTTCCTTTAATACCCACATGAGCTGGAATCCAACCAAAAAACAACCTTACCACCCATAAGATAAAGCCAGTACGTAAGATATCGGACATCTAATAATTCTATGTCATTATCTTCCTTTTGAATTTTTTTGTAAGACAGACAAGGAATCAGAAAATATCACACTTTGAAAGGGAGGTTTGTCAATAAGAAGTTCCAAAGCCTTTGTAATTGCTAGTAACTCAGCTCTAAAAATAGTACCATTTGAGATTTTATAATCTTTTTGAATGTTTAAACTTGGAATTACAATGCCAGATGCACAATCGAAATCTTTTCTTGAACCATCAGTACCATTATATGTAAGTGTTGATTGTATTTGAGTTGAATGTGTTCTAATGCCGATTGTAACATGTAGCAACTGCTATTCTCTTGTTTAGAGATTTTAGGGACTAAATCCAAGTCAACTTTTGGAGGTTGGAATTCCCAGAATAGAAAAGGAACAAACAAAGGATTACAAGCTGGAACCGGAAGACTATTAACCAAATGAACAACTTTAGAAAATATATTTCTAATTTCCTAGAAATACATGCAGTATCAAACTTCACAACCATAATCAAGACATTATAAAATTAAAGATTTATAGAGAATGATCACAGGTGTGCAAATTCAGCTGGCTCCCCCAAACTACTAACAGGAAGTGAACTTTGAACCTGTAACTTCTTATGCAAGATAAACACATTCAAAATAAAAGTCTTTCAAAATAAAAGCACATTCAAATTCAAGTGTATGCCTTAAAGGCAACACAACTCCAGCTCATTGCGAAGTATCGTTCTGCATCTGCGTACCTGATCATACCAAGCCGTTGTTGTTTTGACCTGACTCTTAGTGTTTCTGACCACCACTATGTTGTTCTTTTGACCCTGAGACTGTTATTTCCCTCTGACATCCTGTTTGCTGATCGACCGACCCCTAGCATGAATTTGACTCTGATGCTTGTCTCAAGATTTGAATTTGTTTACCAGTTTGCGATGCACCCGCTCTCCCCTGCATTTGCGTCCATAAGTGCCTGCACCCTGACAAAAATGAGCATATGTTTTTCAAAATTCAATAAAATTTCTCAATAAAATGTTGTCTTTGTACTATTTTCAATGAAATATATGGTTGCCATGATTTGCCATTCTTCACATTCTGTTTTTATGTTTTACCCAGTGTCCCAACTTTTTTGGAATTGGGGTTGTAATAATAAATTTAATTCTGAAAGACTGGAAGCCAAAAGACAGCATCAGGAAAATTTTCAAGAATTCAAATTCAAGACTCAATCAAAATAAAGCAGTTTCTTGATGAAAATTTAGACTTCAGGTGCCAAATGTTTCAGAGAGTGGAGACAGAGATAAATGTTCCTGCCCCAAATTCTCAGGTATCTAAATGCTTCATAGATAACAGTGTGATAATGATCTATAATGATTTATGCATAAGAATCATCATGTTTTTCTTTTGCCTGTTCTCTGTATCATATTCTGTCACATCGACTGTCTTCATGTCCTCCTTCACCACAACCATAAATGTTATCTTTGGTCTTCCACTTTTCCTTCTATCTGGCAACTCCAAGTCAAGCAAAACCCAAAAAATAAACCCCATTTGCCGATCACGGCAAGTGTCCTGATGTGCTCTCCTCTGCACATTTAAATTAAAAATAAAGCATTCTGGTGGGTGTCGTGGCTCAGGTGGATAAGGCGCCATACCATAAATCCGGGGACCCGTGTTCGATTCCGGCCTGAGGCAATTTCCCGATCCCTCCCTGTCTCTCTCTCCCGCTCATTTCCTGTCTCTACACTGTCCTAACCAATAAAGGTGCAAAAAGCCCAAAAAAATATCTTAAAAAAAAAAAAGCATTCTAACAACAATTTATCCATTTTAAAAGTTATGATATTGCTAAATATAGGCTTATCTGGGCACAGCCATTTGCGATGAAATCAGATATCCACTTGTGGCATAACCAGCGGCCATCGAAGAGACCACCCCACTGTCCATAATGGATGAGCTGGACACCCCACCCACCATTGAGGAGCTCAGCAAGGCCATCAACTCGCTAGCCTATGGTAAAGCTCCAGGTAGCGATGGCATCCCACCTGAAGTCATCAAAGCCGGCAAGGAAAGCTCCCTCTTGGGCTACCTACACGAGCTTCTGCTACAGTGCTGGGAAAAAGGGACAGTACCCCAGGACATGCATGATGTCAAGATCATCACACTGTACAAGAACAAAGGGGACCACAGCGATTACAACAACTATAAAGATATCTCGCTCCTCAGCATCGTCAGCAAAGCCTTTGCCTGCATTGTCCTCAACAGACTGCAGCTCCTTGCCAAGCAGGTGTACCCAGAGGCACAGTGCGGCTTTAGAGCGGCCAGATCGACCATCGACATGGTTTTCTCTCTGAGACAGCTACAGGAGAAGTGCCGTGAGCAGAGACGACCCTTGCTCATCGCCTTCATCGACCTGACCAAGGCGTTCGACTTGGTCAGCAGAGAAAGACTCTTCACCCTCCTACACTGGATAGGATGTCCCCCCAAGCTCCTGAGGATGATCACATCCTTCCATGACAACATGAGCAGCACTGTTCAGTATGACGGATCATCCTCGGACCCCTTCCCAATCAAGAGCAGTGTCAAGCAGGGGTGCGTCTTCGCGCCGACTCTCTTCGGTGTGTTCTTCTCCCTCCTGTTGTGCCACACCTTCCGGCAGTCCGAAGACGGCATCTTCCTCCACACCAGGAGTGACAGGGACCTCTTTAACCTGGCATGCCTCCGAGCAAAGACAAAGGTGCAGAAGGTCCTCATCAGAGAGATGCTTTTCGCAGATGATGCTGCCCTCACTGCCCACACCGAGAAAGCGCTACAGCGACTCATCACCTGCTTCGCAGATGCCTGCAACAAATTTGGGCTCACTATAAGCCTGAAGAAGACCAACATCATGGGCCAGGACATCAGCAGAGCTCCCCACATCACCATCGGCAACCACACCCTCAAAGTGGTGGATAGGTTTGTAGGTATCATGCCGCCATCTTGTGTCAGAACTACAATTCCCAGGCAACTTCCGTGTGACCTACATCAGTCGTGGGCGGGATCATCTACGTCAGTCTGCCATGCACGCATAAATCCAAGCGGAAGCTCTGCCATTTTGTCTCTCGCGTCCGGTTTTCAAGGAGTCTGGATGCATAAAGGGATGCTCTCCACCCAAAAAGACATCTTCTTTCTTGCAAGATCCATCACTCAGCGCGATTTTCTTTCTTACCCTTGGCAAAGGTA
Organism: Neoarius graeffei; assembly: GCF_027579695.1. Lineage (NCBI taxonomy): Eukaryota > Metazoa > Chordata > Actinopteri > Siluriformes > Ariidae > Neoarius > Neoarius graeffei. Next base: position 29,964,508 of record NC_083574.1, read on the forward strand.
AACTCTAGAGTCGCGCGATCTTTAAACTCAACCTGAGTTACAACCGGTTTACTTGCATTAGAAGTGACGTCACGACTGCAGCCCAGGCAGTCAAAAGTTAAGAAGCAATTGAATACTTTTTAACTCAAAAGCGCTGTGCATCTTATTCTGATCAGAGACTTTTCCTCACAAACGCTGAGGTTCGGACCAAGAATCCTCTGCTTTCTACGGGAACCACCCAAGTGCTCCGCTGGACCTGAAAGTTTTCTACGCCTCCATCACGAGCAGCTCACGTGTTCCCACGGCGAGGCCCGAAACTACACCGGCGAATAGTTCTTCATATCTTGCTAAAGGCAGGATTAAATAAGATTTTGGCATTTGGGCATAATTAGGATAGTCTTAGGAATTTGCTTTTATTTGAAATAGTGTGAATTTAAACCCAGGTTTATCTGTTACACTGTTAGACACGCAGCGTGTTGATTTATTTTGGTTCTGTGTTCTCTCAATTTGTTTTTAATAGGCTGCGCATGCTTCTCTCTTTCTCTTATTCTGACTAACACTAATTTCCTTATCATACATTTTGACCTTATCAAGGTTTCAGTGAGTTTGGTAACGTTATGAGTGTGGAATCTTTTTGTTACTGAGAAACCACGTGCTCAACAGGCCTGACCAGGCCTGATACACTTTAGATAGCTTCCCTTTGTCTTTAGCAACACGTGCTCAGTAGGCCTCACCAGGCCTAACAAACACACTTTAGCTAGGCCATAGGGCCTTTCACAAACACATACTAGCAACACAAGGCTAATCTAGGCCTCCACCACGTGTAGTTAGCTACACGAGGCTAAACACAGAGCTAATCCTTTGTTCTACTTAGATAACATTCCTTTGTTTAGCTAGCAACAAGCTAGGACACACACACACACACACACACACACACACACACAAGCACACATTAGCAACAGAGCTAATCCTTTGTTCTACTTGGATAACATTCCTTTGTTTTAGCTAGCAACAAGCTAGGCCATATACACACACCACACATGTATATACCCCTCACTGCTTGTATATATTGATTTATTATTTTTCTTTGTATAATAAATTCATTTATTAAACAAACTGTGTCTGTGATTTTTGTCTGCTATTCAGTCATAATGTTTATTTGTATGGCACAGAAGTTAATGTGTATAGTATTTTGACATTTTTTATATCAACCATACTGAGCATAATCTTTATAGATGATTAAAATTCATCATGTTTTCATTATAGACTGGAATCACAGTCTTTAATTTTTATTGTTTACTGCATTATCTCACATGACTTATGTCCTACTTACCCAGTCACTGACTTTTGGATTTTTATAACCAAACCCTGCATGATCCTTTTCCAAAACTTTGTCCCACATTTGTTTTGGTAGGTCCTTGGTCTTCCAGATGCTGTTTGAAGCTGTACTCTATTCAATTAATTATGTGACTTCTGGGGCGACATGGTGGTGTAGTGGTTAGCACTGCTGCCTCACGGCAAGAAGGTTCTGGGTTCGAGCCCAGTGGCTGATGGGGGCCTTTCTGTGTGGAGTTTGCATGTTCTCCCCGTGACTGCATGGGTTTCCTCCGGGTGCTCCGGTTTCCCCCACAGTTCAAAGACATGCAGGTTAGGTTAATTGGTGGCTCTAAATTGACCATAGGTGTGAATGTGAGTGTAGGTACACACACAGTCCCTTTAAGAAACTACATTTGGGGGCGTCGTGGCTTGGGTGGATGGGGCGCCGTGCCATGGACCCGGGTTCAATTCTGACCCGAGGTCATTTCCCGATCCCTCCCCGTCTCTCTCTCCTGCTTGTTTCCTGTCTCTGCACTGTCCTATCCAATAGGGGTGAAAAAAGCCCAAAAAATATCTTTAAAAAAAAAAAGAAACTACATTTCCCATCAGCCAACTTCCGCGTTGACCTACGTCACGCCTGGGCGGGATCACCTACGTCACATCCTCCAGGAAGCCATAAGTAACCCGGAAACTCCCAGCTCGCCCTCTCTCTCGTCTTGGATCTCAAGCTGTCCAGACACAAAGAGATACCCTGTACCAGAAAACCCAAGAAAAGATGTCTTTCTTGCAAGATCCACGATTTAGCGCAATTTCTTTGTTTACCACTGGCCACGGTAAAAATCCAGAATCGCGCGATCTAACTCAGATGAGTTACAGCCGGTTTTTGTTTGTCTATTGTCAGTAACGTTACGAACTGCCGCCAAGCAGTTTAATTAAAAGTTAGAAGCGACTGGATCCCTTCTAACTAAAAGCACTGTGCACATTGTTTGATCAGAGACTTTTTCTTCACGAACTACGAAGCATTCGGACCAAGAAATCCTCTGCTTTCCACAGAAGTGACTCACGTGCTCCTGTGGACTCCAAAAGTCTCGGAACATCTTCTCATAATCTTGCATAGAGGCAAGATACTGAAGTAAGATTAGCATTTTGGGCAATAAAACTAGTCTCAGGAATTAGTTTTATTAAGTAGTGTGAATTTAAACTCAGGAACGGTTTAATTGTGTACACTGTAAACACTTAGGGTGTTGAAGTGATTATTGTTCTATTTGTGTTGATCTCTCAGTTGTTTTAATAGATAGGCTGTTGCATGCTTTCCTCTATTCCTTTCTAACACTTTGATTTCTTTATTACACATATTTTGACCTCATCAAGGTTTCAGTGGATTTAGGAATGTATAAGTTAGTGAATTAGCAATCAGAGCTAATTCTTTTGTTGTAGGCCACAGGCCTCTCACACATGTGGAGTTAGCTACCACGGCTAATGCTTTTGCCTCATTAGCAACACAGAGCTAATTTCTTTGTCTCCACCACGTGGGTTAGCTACCAAAGCTAACTCTTTTGTTCTACTTAGAAACACGTGGTGACCCCCACACCTCAGATAAAACACACACACACACACCTCAGATAAGATTCCAATCACACACACACACACACACACACACACACACACACACACACACACCGTTTAGGCCTGCTTATATGTATATATCTGCTGACTTTATTGAATGTACGTCATTGTTATAATAAATTCAATTATTATTGAAACTGTGTGTTTATTTGTTGTACCGATATTTTTGAAGTACCCAATCTCAAAGAATTCCAAGGTGCATATGAGTTGTGTAATACGGTAAGTGATCATAATAATTTGGAATATACCATAATTTAGCTGTTTGGTAATTTATTATTAAGCACCAAAATTAATGGTATTTAATGAGACTGATTTAATATTTAATGAGACTGATTTAATGAATTAATGAGACTGATTTAATGAGATTGATCACTTAATTACAAATTGCACCCACATGAGTATGAATTGTTGATTTGGTGATGATTTGGTGACTTATCCAGGGTGCACCCTGCCTCTACCCCATAGTCAGCTGAGATAGGCTCCAGCTTGCCTGCAACCCTGCATGTGATAAGCGGTTACAAATAATGGATGGATGTGACTTCTAATGGCAGCTGGTGGCACCAGAAATAATTTAAAGGTTTTTATGTTCTTTTCTTGTAAATAATTTTGTGAAGTACATTGATGTTCCTCTACACTTTGGTATTATAGGCTATTCTGTATTCATTCATGGCATATAATCCAGGTTAAAGTATTTACAGTTTCAAGTTTTAACAGTACAAATTAGTGAAAGTGTAAGCAGGGTGAATACTTATGCAAGACAAGGTATTATTATTTATCATCTGATCTAGTACGTGACCTGTACCTTGCTCTTATTCCCTGGTTCCCAATCACTGGTTCAATAATTTTACACACTGTAAACCTCTGTTCATTATGATATATCACTCTTAGCTTATTGTTAACAAGCCTTTTATATTGAATGCATGCTATTCTGGGTTTGACCCTTCTTCTTTAGTTTATCAAGTTGCCATTGCCTATTCTAACCCATTTGTTGATTCTAAGTCTAAAGTCCTTCCCGCACCGTATGGTGCATTAGGCAGTGCCAATCTCCGTTTCTGTAGCCCTTGGCCTCTCGCCTATTACATAGCTAGGGTTACAGTGGGGGACTGGTCCTCTGGTAACCACAAGTCTGATGATTGCCTTAACTATTTCATGTTGAAGCCTTGGCCTTCGGGTTTCTCTGCTTTTCCATTTGCATTAAAAAAAACAACAAAAATAAACCAACAACCCTACACTTGCATCCAAACCCCTTGTCCATACCTGACACAGATAGCATTAGTAAGTTTAGAAAGTAAAGAAATATATTTGTTTTCTTTTCTTAAAATAGAAGTATTGAAGTATTGACCATAGGTGTGTTGACCATACTGTATTTTATAGAAAAAAAATATTCATTGATTTTAATTTTTGGCTGTTTGCCAGAATTCAAGCGCATATCCAATAGGTTTTCCTATGCTGCCATATACAGGCCTATCTGTTTACATATACAGTATATAAAGTACTGTATGTCAATTAATTATTCTTTTGCCTGACATTTGTTTTCTTCATTTATTTTAGACACTTGTCTATTAGTTATTGTCTATAACAATGTCACCAGTTCATATGACACATGCGTGTGCTATTTGGAACGGAAGCCTATTTTGATTTTAATGTTTTAATTTGAGGAGAGAGTTTTGGTTTCTAAATTATTTTGCTCATTTTATTTTGCTCACATATGGTATGTACATAAGGTTTATATGAATATGTGTAGTTTTGAGAAATATGCAATAATGCTTGGGAGCAAAGACATTGTTTTCCCTAAAGGATGTTCCACACAGCTGGGAAACAAGCATGTCAGAAGAGTTCCTTAATGCTAACACTGCATAACATAACTTACCAGAAGACATCATAAGGACAATAAATTAACAGAGAGATTAGCAAAATGCTTCTAGGAGCAATGTTTAAAGGGATTCATGTGGTTCATCTTTGTCCTCATCCTCATCCATGTTCATGTGTATGTCTGTCTTACTGGGAACCTTAAAATACTAGCTCATGTTCCAGTAGACCATTAAGGAGGCATAAATTTAGTCTAATGTTCCAGTAGACCAATAAGGAGACATACACTTAGCCTTAAAATGGTTGGCAGGTCTGTTGGGAAAAATAAATGTGAATTTTGAGTTTAGATGAAACCGTGAAATTGAACACGAGCCAGACATGAATTATAGTATGTGGGACAGGCCCTTAATGTTCTATTAAGATCACTACAATGTACTATATGGGCCAAATTTACAAATATTGCATATCCCAGAGCCATCTCCATCATGTATATTTTATTTTAATATTTATCCTGAAAATTTCCATAATTCTTAGCAGGCTGTGTTTGTTATAAAACAGAATATCAGCTTTTCATGCTCGTTATTCCAATAATTACTGTATTTACACTGCACTCATGTTTTAAAATCTATGTTAATGCTGTTTTCTTCACTGCCTATTTGCCTGTTGTTTTTTTATTTAACCACTAAAACAATAACTGATCATCATTCAGTAGCCACTTGGTTGTTAGCTGCTGTCAGATGCACCACAATCTTCTTCCCCACCATAAAGATGTAGTTCTGGTTGTCGATGCTGGCAAGCAGAACCTAAATAAAAGACAGCACACAATATAAGTTAAAGCAGAGTGTAATCTACCTGCGCAATAGCAGCAGCTAAACAAAAGTTTTACTCACAGAGAACGCCTGATGGACAGCACACAGCTTCAGGCCAATGTCAGTAAACCCTCTGTCTGAAAGATGGTAGCTAAGAAACAAGAGAAATAAATGGTTGGTATATGTTAAACATACATTGCACCATTAAACAGTGAAGAGGATCATACCTCATAAAGGGCACCTCCATGTCCTCTGGGATAAGGCTGTCCTCACTCTCACTAGCCAGGCTGTGTAATTACACCATGTTCCACACAGGTGGGGAACAAGCATGTCAGAAAAGTTAATTAATGCTTACACTTCATCAGTTACTAGAAGACAACATAAGGACAATACATGAACAGAGACACTGGCAAAATGCTTCAAGGAACAATGTTTAAAGGGATTCATGTGGTTCATCTTTGTCGTCATCCTTATCCATGTCCATGTGTATGTCTGACTTACTGCCATGCTAAGATCTATTGTGACAGAAAGTGATGTAAATCATCTTCCAGCTGAACTTCTTTGCCAGCCTCTGTATTTCGGGTGTGATCTCATTATTGCAACGCCGCACTGCCTCCTCCCATAATTCCAAAGAGTCACACAGCTGGACACATACAGACAAACTTTCTTAGCCACTCAAGTTTCTGTCTTAAGTGAACAGAAAAGCAGCTTTGGATGTGTAGGGGCATTTAAGGGATGGACATAAGATAGATAAGAACTAGACATGAATTCTGCAGTTTGGGATAAAGAGTTAAAACATTTAGTTCTAACATTTGGGATGTAACCTTAAAATAGCTAATTTTCCAGTAGACCACTAAAGAGACATAAATTTAGCCTTAAAATGGTTGGCAGGTCTGTTGGGGAAAAATAAACATGAATTTTGAGTTTAGATGAAGCTGTGAAATTGAACACTATCTAGACATGAATTATAGTGTGTGGGACAGGCCCTTAATGTTCTATTAAGATCACTATGATGGACCCTAATATTTTGGATGAAACCTTAAAATAGCCAAAATTCACCCAGCAACAGTAAACAGAACTCGATTGTTTGGTTTCTCTGACCTTCTTGAAACGATGTGAGGTCTCGCTGAGGTGGCAAATGTCGTGGAAGTTCAGATAGGAAATAATATGCTGCAACAGGTTATCAGACAAACGCTCCAGATAATCAAACCTCCCTTCACAGAGGCCGACTGTGTAGTCCAGGAACTTTGACCCAAACACCAAACCGATTTGTTCTAAACACACACACACACACACACACACACACACACACACACACACACACACACACACAGAGTTTACCTAAAAGGTACATTTTAGCTCCTTAAAATGTAAATGTGACCTCAAAGAGATCTCATGATTCTGAAAGGTTCAATAATAGTTGATAAAGATGTTTCATCAACACGCTCCAGGTAAACTAAAGTTACAAGACGTACTCTTGATGGTCCCATCCCAGTAACAAAGCTTTGTACCCTGTAACTTTCTGAACCATTTTAATATATTATTGTTACCTTGCCTGGGATGGAGTCCACCAGGGGGCGAAGTATTGTTTTTGGTGGGGTTTCTTTGTTAGCAACATTACAGGAAAACAGCTGGACCAATCTTCATGAAACTTTGAGGATAGATGGGCATTGGTCTCAAATAGAACCTCCAACATTTTGAGGGTCATCCGGTCAAGGTCACCAAAAAGGTCAAAATCGTTTTTGGTGCAAATGGTGTCCCAATGTCCCGAATGTGTCCCAAATCACTCCCTACTCACTACATAGTGGATGATATAGTCAGGTCACCATTTTGCAGCGCTGTCCGAATGTATAGTGAGCATTATTACACCCTATATAGTGCACTCAAAGTATCTCACAATGCATCATGAAAAGTAGGGCCACGGCAAAGAAGAAGTTTTATTATTTAATCAATGAGCTCACTATATCGTCTTCTATATAGTAATTCCCTATATAGTGAGTAGGGTGTAGTGAACGAGTGAGTGATTTAGGACACAGTGTTTGTAACCAATCAGCACTTATCCTGATCAAGTTCAATTACCCATTCTATTTCTTGATAAACTTCGGAACTAATCAGAACTAGAAACGAAATAAGAGAAACCTCGTTATAACTTCATAGTATCGGAAGATAATCAGCAGATAAAAAGATAAACGAAATTCACCTCGTGGTTCGCCAAGGCTACCGATTCAATATCAAGTAAGTGGTGTTTATTTTAAGAAAATTTACCTTTTGATTATCACAGCTTTTGTTTGGTCCTTCTGAAAAGTCAAATAAAAAGTTTTGCAAGTTTTTTTTTTTTAGCTTTTTGGCAGATATTTAGGGCGGCACGGTGGTGTAGTGGTTAGCACTGTCGCCTCACAGCAAGAAGGTTCTGGGTTCGAGCCCAGCGGCTGGCGAGGGCCTTTCTGTGTGGAGTTTGCATGTTCTCCCCGTGTCTGTGTGGTTTTCTTCCAGGTGCTCCGGTTTCCCCCACAGTCCAAAGACATGCAGGTTAGGTTAACTGGTGGCTCTAAATTGACCGTAGGTGTGAACGTGAGTGTGAATGGTTGTTTGTCTCTGTGTCAGCCCTGTGATAACCTGGCGACTTGTCCAGGGTGTACCCCGCCTCTTGTTCATAGTCAGCTGGGATAGGCTCCAGCTTGCCTGCGACCCTGTAGAACAGGATAAGCGGCTGCAAATGATGGATGGATGGATGGATGGGCAGATATTTAGAGTGTTGACACTACACTTATGAAACAAAATGTCCTCATTTAGTGTTAGTGACCTTGAAAGAACAGAGACCACACTTGTGAGATTGAATCAGTTGTTATAACACTAAAATAAGTGCTACCAGGTGAGGTTTGTTTTGCCTGGCAATACTTGTTATTATTATTACCTTGCCCAAGACTAAAGAAATTGCTTTCAGACATGTTTATGCTTATTACAGAGGGAAAGTGCGTTCCACTGAGCTCTAGCGCCGGGCCATTTCCAGTAAAGAAGAGTTTCGGTCATAGCGACAGCGTATGTCAACCTTGGTTCGGAGGTTTCAGTTTCAAAAACTGTAAGAGGTAAGAGTAGAATAATATAAAGTACAGACACTTGGTATATTTTACTTCTGTGATTTTTTAATTGTTCATTTTTGGATTACGCTTCATTTTTATGGCTACTGCCTCATAGAGTAAATATGTATGCTATATTTACTGTATGGACATGGGATCAGAAAACAATTTTATTTATAAGCAGTAGCCACATGTACCCATAGGGTACCTTTTTTTCCGCGATATATTCCTTCATATTCATCATAAGTGCTACCAGGCGAGGTTTGTTTTGCCTGGCAACATTAATTATTATTATTATTATTATTATTATTATTATTATTAGTAGTAGTAGTAGTAGTAGTAAAAGATAAATTATAATAGAATATAATGGAACTATAATGGAACAAAAAATTGAACTATAATAGAACAAAACAACAGTTAAAGAAATGAACATTTCTACTGTTAAGCCTACATTATTACTTGCATTATATACAGTTAAGAATGTATACAGTGGGCATGTATGCATTGTTATTGCTGTTTTTTTAACTCATAATACCCCATTCATTAGTCTATTTTATGTAGACTATGCAGATGATATCATCTTGATCCGTATATTCGATTTGGCATAGGTTTTACACTGGATGCCCTTGCTGATGCAACCTTCTCCATTCTATCTGGGCTTGGGACTGGCACTAAGTATACACTGGCTTCTGCAACCCCAGTGGCTAGGTATTTTTACCTAATTTGCATGTCTTTGAACAGTGGGAGGTAACCAGAGCACCCAGAGGAACCCTACACAGACATGGGTAGAACATGCAAACTCCACACAGAATGGGCCCCCTTCAGCCATGAGGTTTGAACCCAGAACCTTCTTGCTGTGAGGCGACAGTGCTAGCCACTGCACCACCATGCGAGATATCTGTGATTTGCCTTAAAGCATGAAGAAAGTATCTATCTATCTGCCTGCCTGTCTGTCTGGCTGTCTGACTGCTTTTCAGAATCTTACGCTGTAGTCTGGTATTTCCTAGAAACTCCTGATGACTCAGTTTCATTTCTCCAGGCCTCAGGTCTTGCGACTTGGCACGCAGAGAAATCTTCCACCACCTCCATATTACCTTCACACACACACACACACACACACACACACACACACACACACACACACACACACAGAGAGTGAGAGAGAGAGTAGATCAGCATACGAGAGTATAGGAGATACTGATTACTTTTAGGTCCGACACTGCCCAAAAGTTCACTCGATCTCATATGATCACTCGTGCCTCATACCACTAACAGGTGCCTAAACACCACACCACTAAAGGGTCCTGGAGAGCATACCCATGAAGAGGTGGGCCTATGTGCAATACAAGCTCCTGCTGAAGATGCAAGGATTACTGACAGCAGCTACAGTGTTGGTTCCCTTCATGGCTGGAAAATACTTGAGTAACTGTACTTTATGATGCTAAATATTATTTTGGAATACTTGCATTTTACTTGAGTGTTACTGAGTGTGAGTACTCATAGTCTTACATTTATCATATTTCCAAGAAAAAGAACTTACTTTTTACTTCTTACATTTTTTCAGATTTTCAAAGTACTTATTACAAAACTCAGATGTCTTTTCTTCTCTCGTCCTACTTGTAGCCCCTGATGGCCAATGAGGAAATAGTTTTATTGCTATTTTTGCTATTGGTTGAAACACCACTGTGGTTTCCTCCTTAAGCAGATCTGCTATCTCTTCTTTTTTTCCGGACCACAATGGAAATAAGTGTTTTACACTTTGTTGTGCTATCCTTGGTTTTAGTTTAATGTATTTAGTTCAATTGTACATTAGTATATTGTCCTACTTGCATGTAATTTTTACCTTAATAAATCTATCTATCTATCTATCTATCTATCTATCTATCTATCTATCTATCTATCTATCTATCTATCTATCTATCTCAAATTAATGGAAGCATTTGAAATTTGAAAGATGAATGGGAAGAGCCTATCAAGGAATCTCTCCCTGTGTGCTGAAGTCCCTTAAAGTGCCATTCCACCATTGGATGTATTCTTTGGCATAAAATACAATATATTTTATGACAACATGACTAGACAGAGAAATCTTTTAGCTTCAAAATGATATATCAAACATAATTTTTTGACAACGACAAGTATATTAATTTTGCGACCAAAGTCACCTACCCTTTTAATTTCCGCGCGGTAGTGAAACGTGATGTCATCGGCAGGTTCCCCTTCTTGTGTACCACGTTGTCGGTCTATTTTTAGACCAGGAAACCCCCAAAGTGAGAGAGTCATTTCTCCTCGTATATGGGGGCCAAAAAAATTGCGAAAAATTTTGAGTTAATCTTTCAGTTAGCTAGATTTATTGGTATTAGCTAGATTTATTGGTATTATTTTTATCGCGTTCTATCCGCCATTGCTGATAATATGTGCCACGTCACACGTCACGTGGTACAGAAGAAGGGGAACCTGCCGATGACATCACGCGCGGAAATTAAAAGGGTAGGTGACTTTGGTCGCAAAATTAATATACTTGTCGCTGTCAAAAAATTATGTTTGATATATCATTTTGAAGCTAAAAGATTTCTCTATCTAGTGATACCATTTATATATGTTGTCAAAATATATTGTATTTTATGCCAAAGAATACATCCAATGGTGGAATGGCACTTTAAGAGTGGAGGCCATGCAGGATGCTGGACTAAAATGGGTACCTCTAAAAACTACCTATTTTTCTAGCAATCTTCTCAGTAAAAAAACAGTTGAAGAACTGCATGCTGGAGGAATAAGTGACCAAATGGCTCAAGGGTGACATTGTGATTAAACGTGGGTTCCACTGTTCTACATAGCCCTAGCCACAGGGAATTTCACTGTGCATCAATGTAAAGAAATTGGTTATAAATAGACTATAGAATACTTTTAATACCGTATCTTGGCCTTAAATAGCTTTCAAAGGTTAAAACTAAACTGATACAAACTATACACACACACACACACACACACACACATGTGTGTGTGCGTGCGTGTGTGTGTGTGTGTGTGTGTGTGTGTGTGTGTGTGTGTGTGTGTGTTATGTGCACAGTATTTGTGTCAGTTTAGTTTTGACTAAACTAAACTCCACAATTATTGGCACCCCTTGTAAAAATGAATAAAAACGGCTAGAAAAAAATCCACCTTTTGGTGAAGTAGCGTCATCTCACACTGAAAAAATGAGAAAAATCCAACCATTAATTGAAGGTTTTCAATGGGGTTCAGGTCAAGGGACTGAGATGGCTCTGGCAGAACTTTGATTCTGTGGTCAGCGAACCATTTTTGTTTTGATTTGGACATATGCATCAGATCATTGTTCTGCTGGAAGATCCATTGATAACCCAGGTTTGGTTCCTGGCAGAGGCAGGGAGATTTTGATTTAAAATGTTCTGGTATTTCATGGAGTCCATTATGCCATGTACCATGCCATGTGTGTGTGTATATATGAGGTCCATTACAACCAAAACCTCACACCATAAAGTGAGCTTTTTCCCCACTGCAGTTCACCTCATCAATAAGGCTAGAGACTCCGCTGACTCTAATCTCTCACTCTCGTTCTGTAACATTAATGCACTTCCTCTCTGAACTGTGATTTTGCACATCCACGGTCATGTCATACATTTTCATTCTGTGAGCTTTACTGCATATTCCTGCACACACTGTATAGCTTGGCTATTTATTTAACCCATTGCATATGTCATCTTTGTCCTGTGACCTATCTTTGCACATTCCAGCACATACTGTACAGCTTGGACTTCAAAACAACCCATGCACATACCCCTTAAATATGTCTATTTTTCAAATGTGTATATTTTAGATTCCTACTTATTTTTTTATTCTATTTATATTACTAGACAGGCAGCTACACTTATCAACAGTCCATAATCATCATCATCATCATCATCAGAAACACTTTATTGCCAGGTATGTGGACACACACGAGGAATTTGACTCCAGTTTCACTTAGCTCTCATAGTACAAAACAGATAAAAAGTGTATACACAAAACAAACAAACAAACAAACAAACAAACAAACAACAACAAAAAAGGGGTGCAATAGGTGCATAGTGCAAAGTAATCCAGGTAAGTCAAGTATGAAATAGATAAATAAATATAAAGTATACAGTGTGCACAGAATGACGGTATGAGTGTTCAGATATTTTACAACTGATATTACTGATATATGAGTCTGGTTTTTAGCTGTTTATCACAGAAAGGATTTTCTGTTTTGGTGCAATATGGTGCATAGTGCAAAGATGAAATAGTAAATATAAATAAGTATAAATATAATATAAGTAACAGTGAGCACAGAATGACAGTATGAGTGTGCAGATATTTTGCAAGTGATATTACTGATATATGAATCTGGATTTTAGCTGTTCATCACAGAGACAGCCTGAGGGAAGAAACTATTCTTGTGTCTATTATCGACATCTTTTCAGATTTACAAATAAAAAACAAATTTTACAAAGGTGAGTTTCAGTTACAACAGTTATTATTGCTTAATTAATCAACTAGAAGACCCCCCCCCCCGCCCTTTGATCTTGTTGTCTGATGACACAGCTCGTTACCTGAGATGGAATTTTTTTTTTTTAGCATTTTAGCACAATCAGCAATTTGAGGAAAACCCGGATGTTATCATCACAGGTAAGCATGGTGGAAAGATCATGGACATGTTTTTACTTATCAAATTCACTGATATTTCATGATATTATTGTTGAAACCTACTTTGTTTCTTCCTCTTTTATTTGACAGTCACCATTTTGTATCTAAATGTGCGTTTGAGAAGTCATGTTCACTTTGTGATCACTTTCACCGATGTCCACCATTATTGACACCCTGTGGAATTAAGTAACATTTACAATTGTTATGTATCAATCTTTGTGTAACATTGGTGAAGTAGATGAAGTACTTTAAAAAAATAAAAGTGCTGTGACATCTAAAGTGCTAATGGTTAATGAACTCATTACTGATCAGAAGTTTAATGTACTTTGTTTAACTGAAACATGGCTTAAGCCAAATGAATATATAGCATTAAATGAAGCGAGTCCTCCTGGATACAGTTATATACACCAGCCTCGTCAAACTGGCAGAGGAGGAGGCGTTGCGGTTATTTATAATGATTATCTATGTGTAACACAAAAACCTGGTTATAAATTTAATACATTTGAAGTTCTTCATACTCATATAATGTATGTAGCCTCGAAAAATAAGTCTACCCAGTTAATTCCATTGCTTATTATTTACAGGCTCCCGGGGCATATTCTGAGTTTCTTTCTGAATTTGCAGATTTTATCTCAGATCTGGTTATTTCCTTAGACAAAGCTTTAGTTCTCTGAGATTTTAATATTCACTTCAATAACCCAGAAGACCCTTTAAAAACAGCATTTGTGTCCATTTTAGATTCAGTAGGGATTAATCAGAATGTCATAGGACCGACCCATAATGGTGGTCACACCCTTGATCTAATACTAACATTCAGGTTAAACGTAGACAATATAGTCATACTTCCACAGTCTGAAGTTATCTCAGATCATTATCTCATCTCATTCAAACTATGTCTGAGTAATAATATATGCACCTCACCACGCTACTGTATTAAACGTACATTCGCGTCAACTACTGCACAAAGCTTTATAAATGATCTCCCAGAGTTATCAACTTTGATTGGGTCACTGTCAGCCCCTGCAGAACTTGATCAGGCAACTGAATGCTTAGAGTCAGCGTTCCGCCATACCTTAATGTAGCTCCTCTTAAAAGGAAAATGGTCAGAGACAAAAAATTAGCACCCTGGGATAATGATGACACTCGCACATTAAAACAGACCACTCAAAAATTGGAACGTAAATGGCGTCAAACAAAATTGGTAGTGTTCAAGTTAGCATGGAAGGAGAGCTTCCTGAAGTATAGAAAAGCTCTTAGTGCTGCGAGATCAACATATCTCTCCTCCCTAATAGAAGATAACAAAAATAATCCTAGATTCCTATTTAATACAGTAGCAAAATTAACCAGGAATAAGTCCACTATAGACACATGCACACCTGCAGTATATAATAGTAACGATTTCATGAATTTTTTTAATGACAAAATTGAGAATATCCGACAAAAAATTCAAACTACTAATTTAAGGTCAGACAATGTAAGTGACCTTGTAGTTAACCATATAACTGTATCAGATCATCAATTAGAATGTTTTACTCCCCTTAAAGAAACTGAATTACTTTCATGAATCTCAGCATCAAAAGCCTCAGCTTGTGTACTAGATCCCTTACCTACATATCTATTCAAACAGATAATACCTGAAGTAATTGAACCGCTTCTAAAAATAATAAATTTTTCTCTCACGATTGGCTATGTACCCAAATCCTTTAAACTATCAGTTATCAAACCCCTGATTAAAAAACTTGACCTTGATCCCTGTCAGCTGTCCAATTATTGGCCAATATCAAACCTCTCCTTTATCTCCAAGATCCTTGAAAAAGCTGTGGCACAGCAGTTATGCTCATATTTACAGAAGAATAACATCCATGAAATGTATCAGTCAGGATTTAGACCTAATCATAGCACAGAGACAGCTTTGGTTAAAGTAGTAAACGACCTACTGTTGGCGTCTGATCAGGGCTGTGTCTCGCTGCTTGTGTTGCTTGACCTTAGTGCAGCATTTGATACCATTGATCATTCCATTCTTCTGGATAGACTAGAAAATATTGTGGGAGTTAAGGGAACGGCCCTCTCCTGGCTCAGCTCTTATTTAACTGATCGTTATCAGTATGTTGATATTAATGGTGATATTTCTAGACGTACTGAGGTAAAGTTTGGTGTTCCACAAGGATCTGTCTTGGGTCCACTGCTTTTTTCTTCATATGTTACCTCTGGGTGATATTATTCGTAAACATTGTATTAGTTTCCACTGTTATGCTGATGACACACAGTTGTATGTTTCTGCAAAACCTGATGAGAGACACCAGCTTAATAGAATTGAGGAATGTGTGAAGGACATTAGACACTGGATGCTTATTAATTTCCTTCTGCTTAACTCTGACAAGACTGAAGTACTTGTACTAGGACCACATCTAGCTAGAAGTAAGTTTTCTGATTACACAGTAACTCTGGATGGCCTTTCTGTTTCTTCACATGCAGCAGTAAAAGACCTCAGAGTGATTATTGACCCCAGTCTTACATTCGAAACTCACATTGATAACATTATCCGGATAGCTTTCTTTCATCTCAGAAATATTGCTAAGATAAGAAATTTAATGTCATTACATGACGCGGAAAAATTGTTAAAAGTGCTATACAAATAAACTTGACTTATAATAATTTTTTTTTCTGATTCACAACAGAATGGAATGCTATTTGGAATCCTATTGCAATAAATAGAATTAGACCAGAATTAAATTCCTAGCATATATAAATTCATGGATTAAAGCAAAAAAAAAAAAAAAAATCATCTGACTGAAAAAAAAAAGCTCCATGTCATTGGCCCCTACCATGTCAGCGATGCGTCAAATTTTAAACGCCATGTTGTCCATTATCCCCTCGGCCCCTACTTATAGTACATTTACATAATTTTAACAAATGACTAAAGCTAAGGCAAGACTTTACCATTGTCATTACTGGCTATTCATGATGAAACATCAAGTTTTCAGCGCAAAGTGCAAATTTATTTCAACAATACTTTAGTAATGCACAATAGTGGTTCAGAGAAAAGTGCAAGTGCAGTCGAACTTGAACCATGCTTTCAGAAGAGTGGAACAGAAAGAAAAATAGGAAAATCTGTTGAAATAAAGCCAGGAAACAAGAAAAGTAAAGTGAAAGTTCACTTTTTCTGCTTCTTCGCAGTGAAGCCAAAGGCATCTACTTTGGCAACACCTGATGCCTGTTTTTGTTTCTTTTTCCTTGGCACAGCAGCAGGAGCTTGCCATTATCGCCCATGTCATTTTGCCAAGCCCATCTCCACTTATTCTTTACCGTTTTGTCGATGTCTGACACATTTGTGCCTTCATTTAAAAGAAGCGCGTCCATGCTGGCAAAACCGAAAGTAATTTGACGCACTCTAGTGATGGAAATCGAAGGGCCTATGTCAGGTGAAATATGGCCTTATACGCAGTACTCGAGTTGAGGGGGGATGTGGGGGGATGGCATCCCCCTTCTGAAATAAAAATCTCAAATCATCCCCCTTATAAAACGGCCATCCCCCCATCACATCCCTTGGGCCATTTTACCAATTAATGTGGAAATTAGCCTACTATTATTTTAACAAATATTACTACCATTTCAACATTAGAGGCTTTGCGCAGTGATAGCCTACATGTAGCCGGATAAAAAAGATGCATATTTATTTATTCGATTGCACCTCTCATTCACACCTATACGGAGGTTTCAGTCACTGAAAACAGCTACTTTTGCAAACTCGGGGCAGAGTGGAGATTTCTGAAAACTCCATCTTCAGACACTCGTGTAAATCGGGAAAACGAAGCAACAGTGGGTGAGAGGGCGCGCGCGAATATAATGAGTCATAGGTGTGAATCTTTCACCGAATGCCAATTGTCCCAGTTCTTCATGAAATCGCATGTGCACGCACAAATTCATTAGGTTAACTTTCAAATAACTGTTCTTGTGCACTTGCGACACCGGAGCCACTTTCCTGAATTTTGAGCTTCGGAGTATTCGCTTCTTTATCTATTTAATCAATGAATTTATTTGTCACATACATTCAATTACTAATGTAAAACATTAGTAGCCTATTTAAGCAATAGCTGTTTTCTCCACTGTTTTCTGACCTTTTGTGCTTAGTGAATGAGACACTTCATTACACTCACTGACCGACTTCCAATTCCGGACTTTTTTGAAAATGTAAAATATAGGCCTACGAGATGTTTTTTTGGGACTTAATTCGTGTTGCTCCTTCACTATTAA